>NC_069793.1:16376051-16679082 GCF_027406575.1 Nycticebus coucang
TTTTCTTTATTTTATATAATTGCATCTCTAATTACCTTTATTTTTATTTTTCTATTCTGTGAGTGCTAGGGGATCATGGCACTTGTCTGGCTGGGAGGTCATGAGCTCACAGTCAAGTGTGTTATTCTAGATTTGGCCTTTGGAAAGTAAATACTAGGGTCCCCACTGTGACATACTACTGCTTTTTTTTCTTTCTTTTCTTTCTTTTTTTTCTCTATTTCTATTCCTATAATTTTGGAAGTGGGGTCTTGATTTTTGAAATACTGGTAAGGATCCCAGATTTCAAAGAACCCACCTGGCCCAACACTCCAAAGTCCTAGAGTTGTCCGTGTGGCAATAACACCCTGCTGAACAACACCATTTCTCCTGTCGCTCTCTCTCTTTCCTTCGTTCTTATCACCTTTTCCTCAATTCTTTTCTTTAACTTCCCTTTTTTTCTCTCTTTCTTTTTTTCTTTTTCTTTATTTCTCTTTCTATTCTTTCTCACAGCTTGTTCTTTATGTTTCTCTTCCCTTTGGCCTTATATCAAGAAGTCACTTCAATACCTGAGCTCTGAGACAATTCAAAGCAAAGGCATTTCAAATCAAAAGAAGCATTGAGAAGAAAAAAGCAGGGAAAGGAAGTAAACAAGAATAAAACACACAACACACAAAAGGAGAAACCAGAGAAAAATTCTGGCACCATGAAAACCCAAAACAATATAACCCCCTCCCCAAGGGAACATAAAACAGCTACCGCAAAGGACTACACTTATAAGAAAGTAATGGAAAAACAGAAAAGAAACTTAAAATATAGATGGTAAAAGCAATAAAGGGAATTGATGAGAAAGTGGAAAAACAGAACCCAAAAAAATGGATGAAAGATGTGAGGAATATAGAAAGGATATGGTGGAGTTCAAGGAAATGAAAGAACCAATCATGTAACTTAAACATTTAGTAGAAATTATTAATAACATATTAGACCACGAAGAAAGAATCCCAGAGGTAGAGTATAAAGTTCATGAGATAACCAAGGTAGTTAAAGAGGCAGAAAAGAAGAAAGAGAAATAAGAATATTTTCTTAGAGAATTATGGGACTTCATGAAGCATTTAAACATATGAATTATAGGGATCCCTGAAGAAGAAGAACATCCCAGAGGAATGGAAGCTCCACTAGAAGATATCATGAATGAAATCTTCCCAAGTTTCATTGAATATTCTGAAACTCTCCTTTTAGAGAGATATTGAAGCCAGGGTCATCTCAACACAAACAGGGCATCTCCAAGACATGTCATAATGACTGTGTCCAAAGTTAAGACAAAAAAGAATATTCTGCACAGTAGCCAGGAGTAAGCACCAACTGACCTCCAGGGGGCAGATCCATCAGGGTGATAACAGACTTCTCAACCGAAACTTTTCAAGCCAGAAAAGAATGGTCATCTACCCCTAAACTACTTAAACAAAACAATTTTCAGCCCAGAATTCTGTAATTCCTGCTAAACTATGGTTTAATTTTGATGGAGAAATCAAATATTTTGCCGATATGGAAACATTGAGGATATTTGCTACATCAAGACTACCTCTACAGGAAATATTTCCACCTAGTCTCTACACTGACCATAACAGTGGACCACCAGCAAAATAAATACCCAGAAACTAACATATAAAATCTAATTTCCACTAGATTGGTAATATGGTAATAAACTTAAGCAATAGACTCCCACAAAATAAGATGAAGAGAACTCCATCACATTTATCAATTCTCTCAATAAATGTTAATAGCTTAAATTCCCCACTGAAAAGGCACAGGCAGGTTTATTGAATAAAAAAGCATAAGCCATCCATAATGTTGTCTTGAGGAGACACATCCAACCTGAAGGACAAATCAATTTTCAACATTCAGGGATAGAAAACAGTATTTTGGGGACATGGAGTTCAGAAGAAAGGAAGGGCTGCAATATTATTTTCAGACACAATTGGATTTAAAGCAACTAAAGTTAAGAAAGACAAAGATGATCACTTCCTACTTGAGAAGAGAACAATACAACAAGAGGACAATTCATTTTTAAATAATTATGTACCCAACATAAATGCTCCCAAATTCATGAAATAGACCTTGATTGGTCTGGGAAATATAATACCCCATAACACCATCTTAGCTGGGGACTTTAACACCCCTTTGACAGAGCTGGATGGATTCAGTAAGCAGAAACTTAACAAAGATTCAAGGGAGATAAATGTGACCTAAATGGACTGAATAGACATATAAAGAATACACCATCCCAAAGCTAAAGAATATACATTATTCTTATCATTCCATAAAACATACTCCAAAATAGGTCAAAACCCAGGATACAAATCAAAACTCAACAAAATTAAAAGAATTGAAATTATATATTTTGTATCTTCTCAGAACACAAGGCAATAAAGATGGAACCCAACCCCAACAAAGAGTGTCATTCCCAAGCAAAGACAATGAAATTAAACAACTTTATGCTGAATGAAAATTCATTCAAGGAAGAGCTAAAGAAGGAAATTGTTAAATTCCTTAGACATAACAACAATGAAGCTATAAGTTAACAAAACCCATTGAATACTGCAAAATCAGTGTTAAGTGGGAAATTTATTGCATTAGATGCCTGAATCTGAAAAAACAGAAAGCAAATGCATCAACAATCTAATGAATCACCTTAAGGAAATGGAAAAGGAAGAACAATCTTATCCCAATGCTAGCAGAAGAAAAGAAACAACTAAAATTCAATTAGAAATAAGTGAAATTGAAAACAAAAGAATCATTCATAAAATTAATGAAACAAAAGTTTGTTCTTTGAAAAGGTAAATATAGTTGAAAAACCATTGGTCAAATTAACTACAAACAGAAAAGTAAAATCTATAATTACCTCAATCAGATAAAAAGGGGGAAATAAAATAGATATTATAAGAGATATAATGGATTATCTCTGACTACTACAAGTAACTCTATGCCCAGAAATTTGATGATGTGGAAGAAATGGACCAATACCTGAAATCATAACCACTCCTTAGACTTAACCAGGAAGAAATAGATCTCTTGAGCAGACCAATACCAAGCAGAGAGATTGTTGACACAATAAAAAAGCTTCCAAAAACAAAATGCTCAAGACTATATGGTTTCACACCAGAATTCTATCAAACATTCAAAGAAGATCTTGTACCTATACTGCAAAAACTATTTCAATACATTGAGAAGGAATAATTCTTCCCCAACACATTCTGTGAAGCAAACATCACTCTGATATCAAAACCAGGAAAAGACTCAACTAAAAAGGAGAACTACAGACCAATTTAATTAATGAATACAGAAGTGAAAATACTCAATAAAATTTTAGCCAATGTGTTACAGCTACATGTTAAAAAAATTACACATCACTATCAAGTAGACTTCCTCCCAGGGATGCAAGGCTGGTTTAACATATGCAAATACATAAATGTAATTCACCATATTAAGAGAATAAAAAACAAAGACTATATTACCCTCTCATTAGATGCAGAAAAAGCGTTTGACAAAATTCAGTATTCTTTTCTAACAATAAAGTGGAGGTTGTTTTTTTGTTTGTTTGTTTGTTTGTTTCATTTAGGAGTGGAGCTATTTGTCCTAAGCTCAGTGTAAATATATTAGAAAGAGAGATCACAGTTACTTAATTTGTACATCTGCTTTTATCCCTAGTACTAAATACATAGGATTGTAAGACTTGATCATGAGACAACTCAAGTCAAAATAGTTAAGGAGCCTGTAAGAAAAGGCCTAGAATGCTTTAAATGAATTCCCTTCTATGCCCATAAATGTAAGTGTTGATTAATGAATTTGTCTCAGCTTGGAAGCAGTATTTCAGCTGCCACAAAGCTCTGGCCTTTGACATATCATATGGCTGCATTTTATCACAGTTAATAGGGATAGACATTCTGTTGTATGCCAGATAATATTTTAAAAAGTCCTGAAAGTTTGTAGTGATGGATCAAATATATTCCTGTGAAGACCTAGAAGGCAGAGCTTACTGCAAGTTCTGTACACATCAACAGAGTACTATAACCACCACAGGGCCTGAGACCATCTCAGGCAGCAGACAGGACAACACAGTGAATGACCCACCTGAGCTATACCTTCTGCTTCTAAGAATAAAAGAGCGGGGCGGCGCCTGTGGCTCAAGGAGTAGGGCGCCAGTCCCATATGGCGGAGGTGGCAGGTTCATACCCAGCCACGGCCAAAAACCACACGCAAAAAAAAGAATAAAAGAGCGTGGACATGAGCAGTGAACACTTACAAAAATAAGCATAAATCTAAAATCTGTGTTTTTCTAGAACATTTGAAAACAAACAGTATTGTTCCTAGATAGAACAGCCATTTTTTATAACTATCTTAGAGGCCTGGACCTCTGCACACAGGTTCTAATAGGTCACTCAATTTTTAGAATGATAACTTCCTTTACTGAAAGTAAGTTTAGCAAAAGATTGTGGGTAAGTCTTTAATGGGCAATATGCTAAATAATTGAATTTTTAAATTGAAATTTATGAATTTATAAAGCATCATATTTAGAAAATTACTTTTATGAACTAAACTTTAAAAGGATTTTTTAAAATGGTTTTTACCAAAATTATCATCTTAAATTTTAAAAAGAGAGAGAGAGAGAAATTTCCAGTATGGTTATATTATACCAAAATGACAAATTTTCATTTTGTGTAAATAATTAATTTACAGTCCACTGATATTATCATTAAATTGTCTTAAATTGCAAAATAAGTTTAACAGTATGCTTATGTAGGTGGAAGGATCTCATTGCAAATAAAGAAGGTATTCAGATTTGAGCTCCCAATGGTGAAGATTTTTTATAACAGTTAGAATGTATACAGTGGATTGAACTCATGAAATTTTTGCCCTGAGAAATAGTTAAGTTGAGGTCAGATGACCATTTTTTGGTATTGATTCAGAAGCAGAACTTTTCACTGGATATAAGCTTTAACAAGAGTCCTTCATAGGCATCATTAATAAACCCATCTTATGCTGTGAAAAAAAAATTTATAGGCTATAAATGATAGTCTAGCTAATTATAGCTAGCTATTAAATACAGTTGTTTTAATAAAATTATCTTGCGCAAGGTGTATCAGAGCAATCAATTTGAGGGTGACGATCTCTATTTACTTTGAGATGGCCTTGCCTAAGTCTCTTAGTACCAAAAGTCCCTTGTATTTTGTCAGAAAAATACCTGCTGATGCTGGTTCATCTCCCCTGAGATCACACCTCAATGCTACAAAAATAAGTTAATAATTTTTAGTAGTGTGGTAACACATTTATATTATACTCTTAGTAGTTTTGAAATGTACCACTGCATTATGCACAATAGGTGAGGTCCCATCAAATACCCTCTCTCCTCCTGTTCCCCCTCCCTCCTCTCACCTCTCCCCTCCTTTCTGGACCATAGTTGTGTTTTATCAATCATATGGATGTGTAGATGACAATATAGCAAATCAGCACATTGTACCCATGATTGTACACAGTTATGATTTAATAAAAAAATTTCATAGAAAAATTATTTTCTCTAGAATCACACTTTAAAGATAATTAATAATTATACTAAAATAACTTAAAATTCTATGAGGCTGGGTAGGGTAGTGGAGAGGGAGAATAAAGATGGGTTGACAATGGACAAAAAATACTGTTAGAAGAAATAGGATCTAATGTTCAGTAGTCTGAACATTGTTAATGGTAACATATTGTACATTTAAAATTAACTTAAAGAGGAGGTGGAGCAAGATGGCGGCCGAGTAACAGCTTCCTTGCATCTGGGCACTGTGAGTCTGGGGAGATAGGACTCCAGGCATCTCTGGGTGGTGGGATCTGCCTATCATCACCCCTGCGAGGATACAGGGAGTCAGCGAGAGACTTCTGGACCCCAAGAGGAGGACTAAAACAGTGGAAAACCAGCAAGTGGTCGCGTGTGTTCAATCTGGCTAAACCTGCCCGCAACTTCCACAGGCACGAGAACTTAAAGAGCGAGAGGAAGTGAAAGGAAAATTAGGGCAAGGAAACAGATAAAAGAAATCACTCATGAAGAAGAATCAGCAGAAAACTGCAGGCAACATGAAGAACCAGTCCAGAACAACCCCGCCAAGGGACCATGAGGTAGTTACTGCAGATGATTCTACCTATAAAGAAATGTTAGGAATGACAGAAAGGGAATTTAGAATACACATGTTGAAAATAATGAAAGAAATGATGGAAACAATGAAGGAAACTGCTAATAAAGTGGCAAATAACCAAAAGGAAATCTAAAAACAGAATCAAATAAGAGATGAATGATATGAAGAATATAAAAAGGATATAGCAGAGCTGAAGGAACTGAAACAGTCAATTAGGGAACTTAAAGATGCAATGGAAAGTATCAGCAACAGGTTAGACCATGCAGAACAAAGAATTTCAGAGGTAGAAGACAAAGTTCTTGAGATAATTCAGATAGTAAAAGAGGCAGAAAAGAAGAGAGAGGAAGCAGAACGTTCACTGTCAGAATTATGGGACTTTATGAAGCGTTCCAACATACGAGTTATAGGAATTCCAGAAGGGGAAGAAGAATGCCCCAGAGGAATGAAAGCCATACTAGAGAATATTATAAAAGAAAATTTCCCAAATATCACCAAAGATTCTGACACACTGCTTTCAGAGGGATATCGGACCCCAAGTCGCCTCATCTCTAACCGAGCTTCTCCAAGACACATTGTGATGAACCTGTCCAAAGTCAAGACAAAAGAAAAGATTCTGCAAGATGCCAAGAGTAAGCGCCAGTTGAACTACAGGGGCAAATCCATCAGAGTGACCTCAGACTTCTCTAATGAAACTTTCTAAGCAAGAAGACAATGGTCATCTATCTTTAATCTACTAAACAGAACAATTTCAAGCCCAGAATTCTGTACCCTGCTAAGCTAAGCTTCAAAATTGACGGAGAAATCAAATCATTTACGGATATACAAACATTGAGGAAATTCGCCACAACAAGACCAGATCTACAGGAAATACTTCAACCTGTTCTGCACATTGACCACCACAATGGATCAGCAGCAAAGTAAGAACTCAGAAATTAAAGGACAGAACCTAACCTCCACACTGATGCAAAAGATAAAACTAAGCACTGGACTCTCACCAAATAAGACGAATAGAATACTACCACACTTATCAATTATCTCAATAAATGTTAATGGCTTGAATTCCCCACTGAAGAGACATAGATTGGTTGATTGGATTAAAATACACAAGCCATCCATTTGCTGTCTGCAAGAAACACACCTGGCTTCAAAAGACAAATTAAAGCTCCAAGTCAAGGGTTGGAAGACAATTTTTCAGGCAAAAGGAATTCCGAAGAAAAGAGGAGTTGCAATCTTATTTTCAGGTACATGTGGATTTAAAGCAACTAAAGTCAAAAAAGACAAAGATGGTCACTTTATATTGGTCAAGGGAAAACTACAACAAGAAGACATTTCAATTCTAAATATTTATGCACCCAATTTAAATGCTCCCAGATTCTTGAAACAGACCTTACTCAGTCTGAGCAATATGATATCTGATAATACCATAATAACAGGGGACTTTAACACTCCTCTTACAGAGCTGGACAGATCCTCTAAACAGAAATTAAACAAAGATATAAGAGATTTAAATGAGACCCTAGAACAACTGTGCTTGATAGACGCATATAGAACACTCCATCCCAAAGATAAAGAATATACATTCTTCTCATCACCCCATGGAACATTCTCCAAAATTGATCATATCCTGGGACACAAAACAAATATAACAGAATCAAAAGAATTGAAATTTTATCTTGTATGTTCTCAGACCATAAGGCACTAAAGGTGGAACTCAACTCTAACAAAAATGCTCGACCCCACCCAAAGGCATGGAAATTAAACAATCTTCTGTTGAATAACAGATGGGTGAAGGAAGAAATAAAACAGGAAATCATTAACTTCCTTGAGCATAACAACAATGAAGACACAAGCTACCAAAACCTGTGGGATACTGCAAAAGCAGTTTTGAGAGGAAAATTCATCGCTTTAGATGCCTACATTCGAAAAACAGAAAGAGAGCACATCAACAATCTCACAAGAGATCTTATGGAATTGGAAAAAGAAGAACAATCTAAGCCTAAACTCAGTAGAAGAAAAGAAATATCCAAAATCAAATCATAGATCAATGAAATTGAAAATAAAAGAATCATTCAGAAAATTAATGAAACAAGGAGTTGGTTTTTTGAAAAAATAAATAAAATAGATAAACCATTGGCCAGACTAACGAGGAATAGAAAAGTAAAATCTTTAGTAACCTCAATCAGAAATGATAAAGGGGAAATAACAACTGATCCCACAGAGATACAAAAGATCATCTCTGAATTCTACCAGAAACTCTATGCCCAGATATTTGACAATGTGAAGGAATCGGATAAATATTTGGAATCACACCCTCTCCCTAGACTCAGCCAGGAAGAAATAGAGCTCCTGAACAGACCAATTTCAAGCACTGAGATCAAAGAAACAATAAAAAAGCTTCCAACTAAAAAATGCCCTTGTCCAGATGGCTTCACTCCAGAATTCTATCGAACCTTCAAGGAAGAGCTAATTTCTGACTGCAGAAATTATTCCAAAAAATTGAGGAAGAAGGAATCCTCCCCAACACATTCTATGAAGCAAACATCACCCTGATACCAAAACCAGGAAAAGACCCAAACAAAAAGGAGAATTTCAGACCAATCTCATGAATATAGATGCAAAAATTCTCAACAAAATCCTAGCCAATAGATTACAGCTTATCATCAAAAAAGTCATTCATCATGATCAAGTAGGCTTCATCTCAGGGATGCAAGGCTGGTTTAATATACGCAAGTCCATAAACGTTATCCACAATATTAACAGAGGCAAAAATAAAGATCACATGATCTTCCCAATAGATGCAGAAAAAGCATTTGATAAAATCCAGCATCCTTTTCTAATGAGAACACTGAAGAGTATAGGCATAGGTGGCACATTTCTAAAACTGATTGAAGCTATCTATGACAAATCCACAGCCAATATTTTACTGAATGGAGTAAAACTGAAAGCTTTTCTTCTTAGAACTGGAACCAGACAAGGTTGTCCTCTGTCACCTTTACTATTCAACATAGTGCTGGAAGTTCTAGCCAATACAATTAGGCAAGACAAGGAAATAAAGGGAATCCAAATGGGAGCAGAGGAGGTCAAGCTCTTCCTTTTTGCTGATGACATTATCTTATACTTAGAGAACCCCAAAGACTCAACCACAAGACTCCCAGAAGTCATCAAAAAATACAGTAATGTTTCAGGATATAAAATCAATGTCCATAAGTCAGTAGCCTTTGTATACACCAATAACAGTCAAGATGAGAAGCTAATTAAGGACACAACTCCCTTCACCATCGTTTCAAAGAAAATGAAATACCTAGGAATATACCTAATGAAGGAGGTGAAGGACCTCTATAAAGAAAACTATGAAATCCTCAGAAAGGAAATAGCAGAGGACATTAACAAATGGAAGAACATACCATGCTCATGGATGGGAAGAATCAACATTGTTAAAATGTCTATACTTCCCAAAGCAATCTACCTATTCAATGTCATTCCTATCAAAATACCAACATTGTACTTTCAAGATTTGGAAAAAATGATTCTGCCTTTTGTATGTAAGCAGAAAAAATCCTGTATAGCTAAGGCAGTTTTTAGTAACAAAAATAAAGCTGGGGGCATCAGCATACCAGATTTTAGTCTGTACTACAAAGCCATAGTGATCAAGACAGCATGGTACTGGCACAAAAACAGAGACATAGACACTTGGAATCGAATTGAAAACCAAGAAATGAAACTAACATCTTACAACCACCTAATCTTCTATAAACCAAACAAGAACATACCTTGGGGAAAAGACTCCCTATTCAATAAATGGTGTTGGGAGAACTGGCTGCCTACATGTAAAAGACTGAAACTGGACCCACACCTTTCCCCACTCACAAAAATTGATTCAAGATGGATAAAGGACTTAAATTTAAGGCATGAAACAATACAAATCCTCCAGAAAAGCATAGGAAAAACGCTGGAAGATATTGGCCTGGGGAAAGACTTCATGAAGAAGACTGCCATGGCAATTGCAACAACAACAAAAATAAACAAATGGGACTTCATTAAACTGAGAAGCTTCTGTACAGCTAAGGAGACAATAACCAAAGCAAAGAGACAACCTACACAATGGGAAAGGATATTTGCATATTTTCAATCAGACAAAAGCTTGATAACTAGGATCTATAGAGAACTCAAATTAATCCACATGAAAAAAGCCAACAATCCCATATATCAATGGGCAAGAGACATGAATAGAACTTTCTCTAGAGACGACAGACGAATGGCTAACAAAAACATGAAAAAATGTTCATCATCTCTATATATTAGAGAAATGCAAATCAAAACAACCCTGAGATATCATCTAAACCCCGTGAGAATGGCCCACATCACAAAATCTCAAAACTGCAGATGCTGGCATGGATGTGGAGAGAAGGGAACACTTTTACACTGCTGGTGGGACTGCAAACTAGTACAACCTTTCTGGAAGGAAGTATGGAGAAACCTCAAAGCACTCAAGCTAGACCTCCCATTTGATCCTGCAATCCCATTACTGGGCATCTACCCAGAAGGAAAAAAATCCTTTTATCATAAGGACACTTGTACTACACTGTTTATTGCAGCTCAATTTACAATCGCCAAAATGTGGAAACAGCCTAAATGCCCACCAACCCAGGAATGGATTAACAAGCTGTGGTATATGTATACCATGGAATACTATTCAGCCATTAAAAAAAATGGAGACTTTACATCCTTCGTATTCACCTGGATGGAAGTGGAAGACATTATTCTTAGTAAAGCATCACAAGAATGGAGAAGCATGAATCCTATGTACTCAATTTTGATATGAGGACAATTAATGACAATTAAGGTTATGGGGGGGAAGCAGAAAGAGGGATGGAGGGAGGGGGGTGGGGCCTTGGTGCGTTTCACACTTTATGGGGGCAAGACATGATTGCAAGAGGGACTTTACTTAACAATTGCAATCAGTGTAACCTGGCTTATTGTACCCTCAATGAATCCCCAACAGTAAAAAAAAATAAATAAATAACTTAAAGAGAGATATTAGGATGGTCCTAACACAAAGAAATGAAGTCATAGATACCATATTCCCTGATTTGATTATAACACATTGTATGTTTGTATCAAAATATCACATGCCCCCCAAGAAGTATTAGTAAATCTGTACTAATTAAAAATAAAAATTTAAGCAAATAAATAAAATGAACAATACCAAAAATAAATAATAATTTTCAGTACTGGTGATAAAAAATAACCTTTTCGATCTTCCATGTAATTTTTGAAATAATTAAAATGACAGTGGTTACATTTTTAAATACTTGAAATGTTGGCAAAATCCTACATTAAAGTGGGCCTTCTGTCATATTCCAAGTGTTATTAAAAACAATCCAAATATTATTGAGAATAAAAATTACGTCTTCATATTAACATGCAATATTATAATTAAACTTACTAATGTGTTTTTAGAAAAAAATATTCCCATAGTCAATAATCCTCTTAACTATTCCCCAGGAGAGTAGTCTCTTGCAAATTAGCATGTTTAGAATCTTTTGATCACTAGGTCCCCAGTGACGTAAAAATGTATGTAAAATCCCCTGGTTTTATTGGTAAAATTATTCATCTAGGCAATTGGCATGGGTTCTTTTCTTTGACAAGCAGCTTCTGCTGTTATTAGATGGGCTGTAATGGTAAAAAAACAATCAATTTTGCAGTTGGAGACTAAGAACTACTGATTGTGTTCAATGGTGGAGAAAGCCCTTCTCTCACTCAGCATTCTACTCCCAAGGTGATACCTCTTGCATCGCTCTTTCTCATAAAGTTTATACAAGGATCTAAACTGTCTTTTATTTGAATAAATTCTTTGTTACAGATAAGAGAATTGAAGCATGGCTGCTTACTGATAATTGGAATTGATTCATTTTCTATCCTAAGATGGTTTTGTTCTATTTTTGAGAAGAATTTAGTGAATAATAGTATTTTGATTAGGTATTTTGTTAATTCCTTTTTAAAGTAAGAATCAAGGGCTCACTGTCTTTTTCTACCTCCATTCTCATACCTCTTCTCTCCTCTTTAACAAATCTCTAAATAGAATTTTTAAACAGATGACATGCTTGTTATGAATTTCCCAATTAGTGCATGCCCCTGTTATTACGAGGACATGGGAGCCACTTCTTCCTTCGACAAGTCCAAGAACCTCAGCCCATCTCAAAATGGAATGTTTTCACCATCTTCATGCTTGTTTTCCTGGGCTTTGACTTGAAACACACCTGAATTTGAATCATACCTGCCAACTACCAGCTGTACGATGTTGGAATATCACTCTAAACATCAATATTCTCGCTCAAATTTAAAGAGTTAATAAGAAGAGTCTAGTTTATAGAAAGCCAATGTATTGTGAGGCTTAGGAGTCAGGGTCTTTAGTTTGATCTTTTTTAATTTTTTAATTTTTTGTTTGTTTGTTTCAGAAACTCTGTTTCAGACAGAGTTTCACTATGTTGCCCTCGGTAGAGTGCTGTGGCCTCACAGCTCACAGCAACCTCAAACTCTTGGGCTTAAGTGATTCTCTTGCCTCAGCCTCCCAAGCTGGGACTACAGGCGCCCACCACAACGTCCGACTATTTTTGTTGTTGTTGTTGCAGTTTGACTGGAGCCGGGTTCAAACCCGCCACCCTCGGTATATGGGGCCGGCGCCCTGCCCACTGAGCCACAGGTGCCGCCACAGGGTCTGTAGTTTGAATCCCGTTTTCATTATATCCTAAATCTCAAATTCTCCGTTTCTTAGTTTCCCTCATCTGTAAGAAAAAGCTGATAATGACAGAAACCCCGCAGTAGTTTTGTTAGTTGCTCTGGTGATAATTAAATGAGTTATAGGTAAGAATTAAACAGATAAGCACTATTTAAGCCATTAATAGCTACTGTTTATAAAATTTTGATAGTAAATGGTATTTATAAGTTAAGAGTAAAAGTGAGCCGTGTAGAATTTTAAACTAGTCGTTGCTGTTTATCTGCTATATGCATGTATCTCTAAAGACTAACACAAGGGAGGATAAACAGGAGATAGAGGTAGCTGACAGAGAGAGGGAGAGGGAACTTTTCCTAATTTAATCCATACAGAAACCCACTATGAGGTATTTGTGGTCCTTGTTACTAATGAATTAATGTAATTTACTTTAAATTGTACAAGGTGACACAGTCCATATATAGCCAATATGGGACATCAACTAAATTCTTCCTAACTCTAAAACAATGTCTTATATTTTCTAAATACCTTGATTGTTTTCACAACAAAATAAGAACAAATTAACCACTTTCCTGCTATATTGCCACTTTCCATTCACACTGTTTGAGTCAATAGTACAAGGCAGCACTTTGAGCCCGTGATTAATCCCTCTGATTATCAATAAGCTTTTCCGTGCCTATGCTATAGAGTGGTTTTATTAATTGAATGAGATAAACAAAGAAGCCCTCAGAACTTTCAGTGTCATAACATTTATTGCAGAAAGAAGGGAATGACTTAGAAATATTTGTAATTCCCTTTCTGGATCTCTCAATAGAACCTTACATATTTGATGCTTTAATTGTTTTACATATTTCCAAGTCCATTCATTAAAGTCAAGATCAAATTCCTTGCACTTACAATTCCTTACATTTTTGGAGATATTTTGAGACAACAGAAGCAGTGTTTTATAGAGCCCTCATATTTAATACACTGTATTAAACCTGCATAAAAATAAATGCAGCTATTTTTGTTTGTTCATAACACTTAATCAACAAAGATGCCAAAGAAAATAAATTTCTTTAATTTCTTACTTAATTTTAGTAAGTTAACTCATTACTAATTATTTCATGTACTTTATTCAGTAAATCCACTGATGGTCATCAACATTTCCTTGAAGGCAAGGATTATGATAACTGCTGCAATCACAGAAGCAAATACAATAGGTAACTAATGTTCTCACCTTGGTTTAGTATACTAGCAGGATTCATAGAATTCTAAGCTCTTTCATGTCAAGAATATACTCACAGCTGGTATTTACTGACATTTGTTTTCATTTCCTTACAGTGTTTGCTTTATAGTAAAAAAAAAATAGCTGGCATATGTTTTTATCCACTCCATTCACTCCGCCAAAAGATATAGTATCTCTACCCAATCCTGAGCAGAAAAAGCAAATTGTTCTAAAATTCTCATTTTTAGGAACAGTCCATAAGTCAATTTATTTTTAATAATATTTTAATATTTTTTCTTTTTTATACAACCATCAATCTGTTCATTAATTTCTACTTTTTTAAATTTTCTTTTTTTAATGTCCGGCTATTGTGTTATATTTGGGGTACAAGGAGGTAAGCACCATCAGATGTGGTTCCTGTACTCAGGACGCCAGCTGTGCAATAGAAGATGCAGTCATTAATCAAGGAAATTAAAAACATTGGAGCCATAAAATATGAAACTAAGCTGAGTTTCTGTTTGAAAGAAGTTTGAGGTTACCTTCTTCATTTGATTACTTCTTTGTTTTATAAAAACAATGCCATCATCTTACAGTTATATCTAATTATCTTTTTCTTTTTCCATCAATATAATATTTCAGATGTTTGCATTCTCCTGAAAGGAAACAACACAGAAGATGGAATTTGTAGAGGGAAACTACACGCTGGTGACTGAGTTTATTTTGCTAGGCTTTCCGACTCGCCCTGAGCTGCAGGTGGTCCTGTTCCTGGTCTTTCTGACATTGTATGGGGTGATACTAATTGGGAACCTTGGGCTGATGCTGTTGATCAGGATTGACCCTCACCTTCAAACCCCCATGTACTTTTTCCTTAGCAACCTGTCCTTCGTGGACCTCTGTTACTCCTCAGTCATTGTTCCTAAAATGCTGGTCAATTTTCTCTCAGAGAACAAGTCGATTTCTTTTTACGGCTGTGCCTTACAGTTTTATTTTTTCTGTGCTTTTGCAGACACAGAATCCTTCATCTTGGCTGCAATGGCGTATGACCGCTATGTAGCCATATGTAACCCTTTGCTGTATACAGTTGTCATGTCTCGGGGCATCTGCATACGACTGATCATCTTGTCATATATCGGTGGCAACATGAGTTCCCTGGTTCACTCCTCCTTTGCCTTTATTCTGAAATACTGTGACAAAAATGTGATTAATCATTTTTTCTGCGACCTCCCTCCCCTGCTTAAACTCTCCTGCACAGACACGTCCATTAATGAGTGGCTCCTCTCCACCTACGGCAGCTCCGTGGAAATCACCTGCTTTGTCATCATCGTCATCTCCTACTCCTTCATTCTTCAGTCGGTCTTGAAGATTCGCTCTACCAGTGGGAGGAAGAAAACTTTCTCTACGTGTGCCTCTCACTTGACTTCTGTGGTCATCTATCAGGGGACCCTTCTCTTCATTTACTCCCGGCCCAGCTATCTGTATTCTCCCAGCACTGACAAAGTTATCTCCGTTTTCTACACCATTTTCATCCCAGTGCTGAATCCCTTGATTTATAGTTTGAGAAACAGAGATGTAAAAGATGCAGCTAAGAAAGCTCTGAGATCACAGATAAGTTCCTCATGACAGAACTTTGCAGGAGTCATCTAACTTCACAATGATAAACTCTAAGTGCTAACTTTCAAGTACACACACACTCACTTGTAGTAGGGATTTTGTCAAACGTGTCTTTCTTAACACAGTCAAATGAATGTCATAACTGAGAGGTAAGTGAACATTACACCATTTCAAAGTTGCTGATGCATCCTACTCGTACTTTTATTCAGTGACTAATAACATGAGATTTATGTTACAATGGATTGTGTCATGTCATGATAAGGAACATAGCAAATATCTCAGAGTAGTGGGCATGCATTTTGTGTATAACATCTCATTTAGAAGTCTAGACTACTGAATACTGGCTAATAGAAGAAGCCAGATGGCCTTGGTTTTCATGCTAGGTCTAAGCCTGTTAGAGAGCAGTACACTGAATAATTTACCTTACTTTTCTAGGCATCGGTTAGATCATTGATTGTTGAATGGTGCACAGAGTTAATGCAATCAACTGTTGCAGACATGGTCTGAGCACTTAGATGTTTGCAATGTATTATATGTATGTGATATCTCACATTGATTAAAATGCACATTGTATAATAAGATACTAAGAGGCAGAGATTTGGGGAAAGCACTAATACAAGCCAAACTTTTTTTAAAAGTGAGATGAATAGCACGCTCTTCACTTTCTACACCCAAGATACTCCAACGTAATTTGGAAACTTTTTCCTAAGCATCAGCCTGAACAATATAAGTTAACTCCTGTGTCAACTATTTCTTTTTCTCTATATTTCTTATTTTTTGTTACACCAAAATATTACTTAAAATGTAGAACCTTCTTCTCTGGCAACTCAGAAACAGAATAAGCTATCTAACACATCCATGGTTTAAGCTGTATGTTCATAAGGAGGCCACGCAATGTTCTGCTGGGTGCTATGGTGCACTACTCAAGGAGCATGCGTTCATGAATTGGAGGGTACGTAGGAGGATGTGCATTCTTGCAAAACGTATTTTAGTAGCTGACACTTCTGCTGGAAGCAATTATTATTCAATAAAAATAAATATCTATAAGACAAAAGATATCAAAGTTTAAAGGCATAGATGTATACATCATTTTACTGCACTCTGCTTTATTGCATTTTGCAGGTACTGCCTTGTGAAGGTTTGTGGCAACCTTGCTTCCAGCAAGCCTGGAAGTGCCGTTTTTCCAACAGCATTTGCTCACGTCATGTGTCTGTGTCACGTTTTGGTAATTCTCACACTATTTTGAGCATTTTCATTACTATTATGTCTGCTATGGTGATCCGTGAACAGTAAAATTTGGAGTTACTATTGTGATTGTTTGGGGGCACAAAGTATCACGCCTGTATAGGACAGTGAATTTAGTGGACAATGCGGTGTATTTTCTGACTGCTCTACCAACCAGCCATTCCCCATTTCGCTCCCTCTCCTTCAGCCTCCCTATTTCACAACAGTATTGAAATCAGATCAATGAATAATCCTACAATGGCCTTTATGTATTTAAGTGAAAGGAAGAGTTGCTTTAAATCAAAAATTAGAAATGATGAAGCTTAGTGAGGAAAGTAGGTCAGAAACCACCATAGGACAGAAATTGTCTTAACAGATAATCAAGTTGTGAATATAAAGGGAATGTTCGCAAGGGAGATAGAAAGTGCTACTTCAGTGAACGCATGAGTGATACTGTATGGGGAAAGTTCAGTGATCTGGATAGAAGCTCAAATGAACCACATTTTCTCAAGTCAGAGCCCAGTCCAAAGCAAAGTCTAATTGTCTTTAATTTTACGAAGGCTGACAGAAGTGAGGAAGGTGCAGAAGAAAAATTTGAAACCAGCAGAGGTTGATTCTTGACGTTTAAAGCTGATATAGAAGTTACCGCAAGTTATCCAGAAGATCCAGCTGAGATCATTTACAAAGGTGGCTACACTAAAGAGATTTTCAGCACAGACAAAACAACCTTACTTTGGAAAAGTTGAAGCCAATGCTCATTTTCCATTCTGAAAATCCCAGAGCCCTCAAGAATCATGCTAAATCTTCTCTGCCTGTGCTCTATAAATAGAAAAACAAAAAGCAAACAAAAAAATACTGGATTATAGCTAATCTGTTTACAACGTGGTTTACTGAATGTTGTAAGCCTACTGTTGAGACCTAATTCACAGAGAAAAAAAAAATATTTATAAAAAATAAAAGTATCACTGCTTTTTGACAATGTACCTCATTACCTACAAACTCTGGTGGCAATGTACAATATTAATACTGTTTTTCATGCTTGCTAACATGATATCTATTCTTTAACCCACGTATCAAGGAGTAATTTTGACTTTCAAGATGTATTGTTTAATAAATACATGTTATGTGGCTGTAGCTGCCACACATAGTGATTCCTCTGAATGTTTTGAGCAAAGTAAATTCGACATGTTCTGGAAATGATGGAGCACTTTGGTTGCCAGTAAAAACATTCATGATACATGGGAAGATGCAAAACATCGACATTAGCAGGAGTTTGGAAAAACCTGATAACAACTTTCCTGGACATCTTTGAGATGCTCAAGACTTTATTGGAGAAAGTAACTGCAGATGTAATGAAAATAGCAAGAGAACGTTCTTAGTAAAGCATCACAAGAATGGAGAAGTATGAATCCTATGTACTCAATTTTGATATGAGGACAATTAAGGTCATTGGTGGGGGAAGGAAAAGCAGAGAGAGGGAAGGAGGGAGGGGGTTGGGGCCTTGGTGTGTGCCACACCTTCTGGGGGCAAGACATGATTGTAAGAGGGACTTTACCTAACAAATGCAATCAGTGTAACCTGGCTTATTGTACCCTCAATGAATCCCCAACAATAAAAAAAAAAAGAAGCTGAGGGTGGAGATGTGACTAAGAAACTTTAAGAGATAAAGAGCTACTTCTTATAGATAAGCCAACGGGGGGGACAGAGTCTGAAGCTGTCCCCCGGGGTAGCGTGCTGTGGCGTCACAGCTTACAGCAACCTCAAAATCTTGGGCTTAAACCATTCTCTTGCTCAGCGTCTCAAGTAGCTGGGACTACAGGTGCCCACCACAATGCCCAGCTATTTTTGTTGCAGTTGTCATTGTTGTTTAGTCGGCCCAGGCGGGTTCAAACCTGCCAGCCTCGGTGTATGTGGCTGGCACTGTAAACACTGTGTTAAGAGTGCCGGTTTCTTGAGACTCAATCCCCTCCTAGTGAAGGTGCTATGAACATTGTTGAAATGCCAACAAAACATTTAGAATATTACATAAAGTTAGTTGACAAAACAGCGGTACGATTGGAGAAGATGAACTATAATTTTGAACAAAGTTCTACTGTGATTGGAATGTTGTCAAACAACTCACATATACAAAGAAATCTCTCATGAAAGGAAGAATCGATTAATGTAGCACTCTTCATAGTTATCTCATTTTTAAAAATTGCTACAGCTACTTCAGCCTTCAGCGACCATCACCCTGATTAGTCGGCAGCCGTCAACATGAAGGAAAGACCCTCTACTAGCAAACTCATTGTGACTCACTGAAGGTTTTGGGGATAGTTTGCATTTTTTTTTTTTTTTTTAGCAATGAAGTACTTTTTAACAAAGGTATGTACATTTTTTAAGACATAATTCCATTGCACAATTAATAGACTATAGTGTAAACATAATTTTTATATGCACTGGAATGCAAAAAAAAATATGTGACTTGATTTATTGCAATATTAGCTTTATTATGGTTGTGTAGAACCAAACCTGAAGTATATGCCAGGTATTTCTGGATTTAAATCAAATCCACTTACTCTTTGTTGGAAAGCCAGGCAAGATACAGCCAAAGTTATTTTTCTGTTAGTTTAAATTCCTCTAAGAATCTTTTCCTGGGTTTTGTGACCAGCAATGCTTCTCATGAGTATTTCTGTTGTCTCATTTGGAAGAAAGAAAACCCACTCATTCACAGCCAATAGAGTACACACTCACTCTTCATTCAAATAAGTTTCAGATTTGTTCAACCAAGGTTATAGGGAATCACAAGGAGCAGATTAGACGTTAATGCCTCAGCCCAGCTTTACACGCCATGGAAGTTCTTCAAACATACCAGCATCTGTTAATGCTGATATCTATAGGGAATACTTCAAGCTCCCTAGGCAAACCCTAATTTTTTGTCCCATTACTGTCTTTTGTCACTCAATAATTACATCACCAAATGTCACATCACTTATGAGAAATTATAATTGTTTCCAAGCCAGGAAATACTGAAAATACAGTTTTCCCCAGAGATTGTCAATGCTTTTCTGAGTTCTACAGATGATTCTAATGTACACGTTGGAGCTGCATTAAAACAGATGAAACCTGTTTCACTGTGCCTGCCTTCTAAGGGCCCTGCAGGCTTCTGTCATCTACCAAGCTTTCCAGATGGCCTGCACTCTGCATTCCACAAGGAGCACCCAATATATTCATCACCGGAGACCACAAATGCTTGCTGAATTCTCATGGCTGTAAGGTCACGAGCAAGGCTCAGTTTGTATTTTATATTCAGTGCAATCATACTGCACTCAGCATTTTCTGAGGCCACACACTTGCCTATAATTTGCCTAAGGTCTCTGCCTTGTATCTTTGCTGAAGCCTGTGTGGTTCCTGTGATGCTATAGAAAGTGGCTTAATCCTCATTTCAGTAATCACAGCAGAATCTGATAAATAGTGCAATAGAGTTCAGCATTTTTTCTTTTTTTTTTGTGACAGAGTCTCACTCTCAAATAGACAGGACTACAAGCCCCTGCCACAATGCCTGGCTAGTTTTTCTATGACTCCTGGATAGTTTTTCTATTTTTTAGTGGAAACGGGGTCTTGCTCTTCCTCAGACGGTCTGGAACTACTGAGCTCAAGTAATCCACCCTCCTTGGTCTCCCCAAGAGCTAGGATTACAGGCGTGAACCACCTCGCCTGGCCAAGTTCAACACTTTTTTTGTGAAATAAATGGTGCAACCTTCATAGAATATTTCAGTGACTATTCCTTTTGTTATTAAAATTGTTAGAATATTTAATAAACAAAAATATTTTATTAACCTATAACTATTTTTAGCATTTTTTCCTACAAAAAACGAAGCTTAGTGACCCTTATTCTGGTTAGGACCAGAACTATACATTGAACTTAGTCATACTAGTCCATGATTTGGGGTCAGACAACTATTTTCTGAAGGAAGGAGTTTATAAGCACACAGTCACCTACACAGCATTATGTTCAGGTGTGCCAGTGATTATGTTTCTCACTGGCTTACTGCCCAGGTCTTAAATTTCAACTAAGTCATTTTATTCCATGATTTAAGAAAGCTATCTTTAATTAAACACAAATCTCTCTCTCTCTCTCTTTTTTTTTTTTTTTTTGCAGTTTTTGGCAAGGGCAGGGTTTGAACCCACCACCTCTGGTATATGGGGCAAGTGCCTTACTTCTTTGAGCCACAGGCACCGTCCCTAAATACAAATCTCTTAAGGAATTTATTGTCAAATTTTAATTTTTTTATTTTAGATTAATATATAAGTACAAACAATTAGGTCACATTGTTTGTGTTTATTAGGTAAAAGTCCAAATTATAGTAGAGCCCTTCACCCTGGAGGTGTGCCATAGACCCCTACATTGCAGCTGTTAGGGGAGAACTTACCAAACCCCCTCCACCTCCCCTCCCCACTACTTGAATTTCATGGGTTTTTAAAATAATAATGTGGCTACTTAGACTCTTGTTTTAATGGAGAAAGTTGGAGGGAAGTTAGACTAAATGGTCAGCAGGGGGTAGTCAAGTTCAGGTAGCGAAATCCAGGTCCTACCTAAACAGTGTGTTACCCAAAGAGATATGTCATCCCTCAAAACAGAATCACCTGATAGCTAAATGAGTGGAACCAAGGAAAATTTCCATTCCTTCAAATATTCACCAGGGGGTAAATAATAGTAGTGAATGATCTTAGGTAACACTAATGCATCCGTGTCTTCAGTTTAAAAGAAGGGGGGGTTATCATACTTACTTCATATGGGTTTGGCCTCAACAATATCTCCCATAGCTGTTAATGTAATATATGTATGTCAACACCGTCGCCCACAGAATGGCACCAAAACATAAAAAGGTATTGAAATGTATCAATTCATTACTAGGTATTTACCCAGAAGAATAAAAATCATTTTACCACAAAGACATTTGCGCCAGAATGTTTATTGCAGCTCAATTCATAATTGCCAAGTTGTGGAAGCAGCCCAAATGCCCGTCAACCCATGATGGATTAACAAACTGTAGCGTATGTATATTGCCTATTTTAAATTGCACACGAAATTTATGGCACCCTGCATTCAGCCTTAAGAAAAGAAGGAGACTTTATATCTATTATGTTTATCTGGATGGAGTTGAAATACATTATTCTTAGTAAAGTATCTTGAAAATGGAAATATATATCCCCCTCTCTCCTTTTGCCGTCTTACTCAGACACACAGGTCAATGAGCTCGTGATATTCACTGGTTTGGGCTTTATTGAATGGACTACCATTTCAAGAGTTCTTATTTCTTTTTTTTTTAATTTTTTTTTTTTTTTTTTTTTTTTTTGTAGAGACAGAGTTTCACTTTATTGCCCTCAGTAGAGTGCCGTGGCATCACACAGCTCACAGAAACCTCCAGCTCCTGGGCTTAGGCGATTCTCCTGCCTCAGCCTCCCAAGTAGCTGGGACTACAGGCGCCCGCCACAATGCCCGGCTATTTTTCTGTTGCAGTGTGGCCGGGGCTGGGTTTGAACCCGCCACCCTCGGCATATGGGGCCGGCGCCCTGCTCACTGAGCCACAGGCACTGCCCGAGTTCTTATTTCTTATTGTTACATCATCCTATCAGTCTTATAGATTCACTCTGCTGGAGGGAGGTTCAAAGCGTTCTCAACATGTGCTTCCCACTTAACTGCAGTTGCAGTTTTCCAGGGAACCATGCTGTTCATGTATTTTTGCCCAAGTTCCTCCTACTCCCTAGATCAAGACAAAATGACTTCACTTTTCTACACCCTTGTCATCCCCATGCTGAACCCTTTGATTTATAGCCTATGCAACAAGGATGTGAAAGAGGTCCTGGAAAAAGTGAAAAAAAAATTTGTTTTAAATAAAGAAGATATGTGTTATAAATAAATATGTATTTCTATACACAAATGCATACTCTCGTTTTCTTCAAATCTTATAATATCAAGTTGTCTCAAATATCTTAATTTTGTATAATTCATGTTTTATGAAGCCACAACAGCAACATTTTGGAGTTTCTTAATTATGCATAATTCATTATGTGTCTTCATTTTAAATAAGGCACATTCTATTTTTGGAAAACTTTCCAGTCTTTGCCTCATTTGTTTGATGTCTATTTTGTGCATTAGTTTTTCTAAGAGTTATCAAGTGTTTAGCACATTCCTTACCCACTGTTGTGGGCTTTGTATTTCATGGGGAAACCACATGTTTCTATATGAATGAATCTTATAATATAGTGGAAATTAGAAACATTAATTGACCAAACTTACAAATAATTCATAGTCAACTATAAAATGGAATGAAGTCAAGGGGCAGGATAGTGTAAGCATCCCCCAAATTTTTCTTTTACTTTCTTTCTTTTTTTTTTTGAGACAAAGTCTCACTCTGACACCCTGGGGAGAGTGCTCACAGCAACCTCAAATTTGGGGGCTTGAGCAATCCTCTTACCTGAGCCTCCTGAGTAGCTGGTACTATAGGCACCCACCACCATGCCCAATTGGGTATTTATATTCTGTTTTTAGTAGAGACAGGGTCTTGCTCAGGCTAATTGCCAACTCCTGAGCTCAAGCAATCCTCCCACCTCGGCCTCCCAAAGTGCTAGGATTACAGGCATGAGCCACTGCACCTGGCCTAGATTTTTAGATTTCTTTTAATGGCAACATTTAGTTCCAAATTCAAAAATGAGTAGAGATAAAATGGGTAACGGGGGAGCAGAAATGATTCCAGATGGAGAGGCTGAGAATGAGAGGTTCTGGGAAGGACACACTTAGAGAAAAGGAAGCTCAACATGTAAGGATTAAAGAACAAAGTGAAAACCTCAGTAAAGCCCATCCTTGTGCTCAGATTCTCACTCGGTCACTCCCACTCAGCTTCTCTTCCCTTTCCCCCCTTCATAGCCCTGGTTAAATGCTCATCTTTGTGGTTCATAAATAATACTGTCCTCAAGACCTTATTTTAGCTATCCTTCTTTCACTTATGAAACCTTTGGCTCCCATGTGGAGCTGCAAGTGTTCTCAAGGGCTGCATGTGGTGTGCCTGTCACCCCAGCACTTGTATCATTCTCAGGCACATCCAGAGGCTGAGAAGTTTAACAGAGGGGGGATATTAATGATGCAAACGTTAATGGTTAGAAAAATACAGTTAGATAGAATGAGCAAGATTTATTAGTTGATAGTGTAACAGGGTGACTATACTCTACAATCATTTATTGTCCTTTTTAAATAAAAAATTCTATCTTAACACAAATAATTGTTAAATACTTGAGTTAATGGACACCCAAATTACCTTGATTTGATCATTAGACATTGTATGCCTATGTCCAAACAACACATGTACACCATCAATATATATACTTACTATGTACCCATAATAACTAAAAATAAAAAAAGAGTATTATATATTCAAATAAATAAGTCATAAAAACCAACACACAGTATATCATTTTTGAGTGCTTGTTTGATATCAAAGTGTAATTAACTAAGGGTAGGATATGTACTTTAAGTGTATATTTTCTAGTTTTTAAGAAAGTAGGTAAAATGGTTGTGGATACTATGACAATGAATTCACAAAGAAGTGCCTATTCATTACACAGTAAATAAAGAGCCTTCATCTGGTGCTTTCTTGATGTTCAACAACTTCATCTGGGTCTGCTCAAGTTCATGATGTCAAAACACAGACAGAAGCTTGTTCAGAAACTGTGGCTATGCCCATATATTTGAAGAATCATACAAAACTCAATGACACATTTTATCATCCACTAAAATTGTACAAGTTACAAAACAAGCTAAAAGTCTTAGGTTTTCTAGGTACCATTGTACAATGTCCTTCTCTAAGAACATTTCAGAATGAAAGTAAAACTCAAGAGTCTCCTCTGCCTTTCAAGATGGCACTCGTGACACATTGTACCAGGTTAGAGGAAAGCACAGTGATGGGAAAAACCTATGAGGATTGCCTCTTAAAAAAATAAATAATAAATAAAACAAAACAGATTTTAAAGTTTCTGCTTATGGCACACATGTGTTCTCAATGTACCTATAATATTTCATTAAGCAGAAAACATCATTTGAATTATTAGTAAAGTTCAAACAAGTTGGAGGGTCAGTGGATTGCTGCTGATGCATATGATATAAAAAAATGTTGTCTCTTTCCATAAGATAGTTCTGTCATGGGAAGATCAATTTGGTCTGCCTGTTGGATTTTTAATAACATCTATTCAGTATGAACTAACTAAAAGGAAATTCAGGCCTTAATACAGGCAGCATTTTAAGCTTAATAAATACATATATGTCTAAAAATGAAAAAAAATGTTGATGAATTATAGGCTTCATATCTTTGAATTTTCACAAATAAAAATTACTTATTGGACATATTGTTTAGACAATTCATAACTTAAACGGGAATTTGGGGCAGATAGCCTGAACTAACCATTTCATCTTGGGATACACAAAAATAGGGAAAATATATATAAAAAGTTATATATAATTTAATCAATTCTAGCTTTCCTACCTCGATCACTGCCACCCCCTTCCATTCTCTGTTTTTCTACACCACACTCTCCAGGCACCATCACCAATGACTGATGCAAAGTGTTGTCCAGATGTGATATGACCAGTGACTGTGTGCCAGGGGTTAACCTAAGGGCATGCTTCTGTTAGCCCTCAGCCTCGGCACTGAGGTACCAAACCATAACAATGACACAGGGATGGTAGATTTGGATATACAGAGTGTCCCCGAAGTTTGTGTGCATTTACTACGTTAAACTATTTTAAACTGCACATGAAGTTTATGTCCACCCTGTATGAGTTATACAGTGAAGGGAGAGATAGATCCCAGTGACAGATTGTCTGATTACACTTGTTAAAATAGAGCTACCATAATGTTAAATGATCCAGGAAGGGAGAGGTCCTGTGTTAAAACCAGAGGCAGCAACTGTTAACCTCTCTAGACATTTCTGTCTAGAAATACACTATGAACTAGGCACCCAATGCCACTCAATTTGTAATAAGTCACCCTTCCTCACTAGACTGCACTGACTCCTCTCCCCAAATAGACAGGTTTACACTAAATTACCTAGAAGTTCCTTTTCTCATAGCCATATTTTCTATCTATGTGTACATGAGTCTATTTTCATGTAAACCTATCCACACTATTAGAGATGCAATATTTTTTAAAAAATAAAAAAATGCAAAACAAGGACAAAAATAATAAGTGACTTTGTTTTAATATAAAATAACTGCATTGTGTGTCCAGACTATTTTGACTTTAAAAGACAAAGACAATGATAGAAGCTAGAGTGTGTGAGCTGTGACAGGCCAAGTACTTTTAAACACAGCCCCATTTATTAGACTTCCCTTCTGCACCAAGACCTTAGTAGACAGGTCACAGAAGTGGTTATACAACTATTCAGGTAAATAAAAATGAAAACCTCAGTGTCATGCTCTGCCTCACCAAAAATCTCTAATGATTGATATGGAACAACTGTAGTTCGTACACATTTCGGAATTGATCAAATTTGCAAAACCGTTTGGCAATATCTACCATAGTTGCACATATGCAAATCTTAAGGCACAAAAAAAATTCCATTCCTTGCTTTATACCCAGTAGAACTGAGGGAATATATACAACAAAAACTTGTACAGAAATAATCATGATAGTATTTTTTAGAGGTTGGTAAGGAGCATGTGGTAAGTTTGTTGGTTAAGATACTGCACAGCAATGCAAATGAATGAACCACGACCACATGCAACAGCAAGAAAGACTCTCATATATTATGGGTGAAGGAATCCAGACATAAAATAATAAAAATATAGAAGTAAAAAAATACAAACTGAGTTTTTTCAGTTCTAAATTTTTTAACCATATAAAGCCAAAATAGTATATTAAACATCAATGAATATTAGGGTCAAGAGCCAGTCTCTGAAATGCTGATTATGTTTTGTTTTTGTTCTGGATTCTGGGTGCAGGAATGTTTTTATTTCTGAAAAATTCACTTGGTTGTGTGTGTGTGTGTATTGTGTACAATTTAAAATGTTTTCACAAAACAAAAGCTGTTTACTATCAGATTGCAGATAACTTCAGGTTTTTATCATTACTTTTTAAATCTCTAGTAGTTTCTAGAACACAATATATGTTCAAACTGTGCTTGCAAAATTAATAAAGCACACAACTCTCATAGAATATTTCATTAAATAATTAACCTTTATGTTTCTAAAAGTATGCTTCTTTGCTTGTACAACGTAGATGTCAACAATCCACAGGCACTGATTTCTCTTGTTTTTAGCAAGGGGGAAGATTAGTGAACCTGGTTTTCCATGATACCAATATCATGCACTCAATTTATTTGATAATAAAAAATCACTCAGGGCCAAGGAACTATTATCTAAAGGAAGAGTTTCATAAGCAGCCAGTTTTCCATGTACCATTATGTTTAAGGGCACCAACAAAACCAAGAAAGTCCTACAGATAATTTTGTTTAGACATTTTTTTTCACTTGTTTCTGTTGTCTTAAATTCTACCTTACATCTTTCCCCCCATGATTAAAACAAGTCATTTTTCTATTAAAGTGCAAATCCCTTTGAAAAGTAATTTAAATTATCCAATTTTCAGCAATATATTGCTACCTATGCTTTGATATAATGGGGTGAGGGAGTTAGACTCCATGTGGGGGAGGAGCCCTGATTATGAAGTCACCATTTGGCTTCTGCTGAAACAGAGTGTAGCCTGAGGAAATTGGACCTCTCTGGAGACAGGAAGAACCTGAGGGAAAAATGGAGTTTAGAAAGGAATCAGAAGAAGATGACCCAGGATGACTCCACCTCCTCAAAATATACAACAGAGAAATAGACAGTGCCAGTAAAGCTCTTGGATAGTACAAAAATATTACTTTCTTGAGTTTACCTGATGGAAAATGATTAGCAATTACTCAGATGGTTTGAGCTCTTTGCCTTCATAAAATCCCCCACAGGAATACATTTGGCATTTCGTATTAGGGTCATCACCCAAAATATGACAATGAAATATGAACAGTCATGAAAATTGTCATTAAGAATCACTTTTTAAAAAATCATAAATATATTAATTTTGTTGACTTGCCCCTGAAAAGTAGGCTAGCCTTAGAGAAAGTGACAGACATGGCAAATAAACAAAAATAATCTGCTTACTCCAGATGGGGTTTCAGAAGTGGGAAATCACCTGAAGCATTGGAGGCATGAACTGTTACATGCTTTGTACATTTTTCTGTATTTTTTGAATAACTTTTGCATATTAGTTATTTGTGGCAATTACATAACCCACATAAGACTTAAGATGTGTAACTACTATATATGATTATTATGCGTTTTCTTGAAGTGTCAATCAACAATAGGCATTTAAAGATCACACAGCAACCTATGCTTGTAAGTGCATTGTAGGATTCACACATTATAAAATGCCACTCAGCGGATGACAGAACAAAAATATACCCCAAGGCTGCCAGGTTACAAAACTTTAAAGGGCAGAGATAGCTTTAGCTTTTGTTTCCTGGAATTGGACCATGGAGTGGAGGGCCCTCCACATCCCTTTGTATCAGTGCCAACATTAATAATGGCCAAGTGCCAAATTGATAGATATTACACAAGTCGGCTCTCAGTGTCTCACGCCTTCCTATTCCCTCCTACTGGACTCAGTCACTGTTGGGATCCTATTCTGGGTGAGAAGTGAGAACTGTGTGACATCTGAGGAGTCTTTGAGTCACTTATTTCCTGATTTTTCAGACACCGCCTTAGTGTAAACACACTACTACATTCTTTTTTTTCTTTTTTTTTTTTTAATTAAATCATAGCTGTGTACATTAATGCGATCATGGGGCACCATACACTGGTTTTATAGACTGTTTGACACATTTTCATCACACTGGTTAACATAGCCTTCCTGGCATTATCTTAGTTATTGTGCTAAGACATTCACATTCCACATTTACTAAGTTTCACATACAACCTTGTAAGATGCATCTCACACTATTACATTCTATGAGAGAATTTAAGAAAACTATCTCTTAAGACAAATACGTTTTTTATACTTTATTCAATGGATGCAATGAAATGTGATGCCCGAGAGACTGCGGAAGTTTACTTATCAGCTCTGGATTTCAGACTCTGCATCATTGAATGAGTTTGAAACAACTCAGGACACACGTCATAATATATGAAATAGATATGTTGATAATTAGATATTATAAACACCTTACCAAGTCCAAAATCACCCTTGATTTAAGGTTAAATCTCTCATCCTTAAAGGCCATTTCTTACAATATATTTTAATGAAGCACTTTGGATAGGATACATTATGTATCGATAGTTTTGCTCCTACCGGACTTGAAGAATTGTATATAAACCAAATTACCACTAGCAGAGATAAATTAAAGAAATCAATGTATGTAAATAGAAATGAATGCATTACTTCTCACATTATTTATATATCAAGTGTGTTTATTCTAACATCATTTTTGTTTAAAAATTATAAACCCAATGTCATAGACAACAAAACCTGGTTATCCCAATGTGATCACAGTTAATTGTTCCTGTCTTTAAAAAAAAATCTTATTTTATTTTATATGGAATCAGAAAAAACCTCGAAAAGCCAAAACATTACTCAGAAATAAAAACAAAGCAGGAGGAATCATGCTACCAGATCTGAGACTGTACTATAAATCGATAGTGATCAAAACAGCATGGTACTGGCACAAAAACAGAGAAGTAGATGTCTGGAACAGAATAGAGAACCAAGAGGTGGATCCAGCTACTTACCGTTATTTGATCTTTGACAAGCCAGTTAAAAACATTCAGTGGGGAAAAGATTCCCTATTTAACAAATGGTGCTGGGTGAATTGGCTGACAACCTGTAGAAGATTGAAACTGGACCCACACCTTTCACCATTAACTAAGATAGACTCTCACTGGATAAAAGATTTAAACTTAAGACATGAAACTATAAAAATACTTGAAGAAAGTGCAGGGAAAACTCTTGAAGGAATCGACCTGGGTGAATATTTTATGAGGAGGACTCCCAGGCAACTGAAGCAGTATCAAAAATACACTACTGGGACCTGATCAAACTAAAAAGCTTCTGCACAGCCAAGAACATAGTAAGTAAAGCAAGCAGACAGCCCTCAGAGTGGGAGAAAATATTTGCAGGTTATACCTCCGATAAAGATTTAATAACCAGAATCCACAGAGAACTCAAATGTATTAGCAAGAAAAGAACAAGTGATCCCATCTCAGGGTGGGCAAGGGACTTGAAGAGAAACTTCTCTAAAGAAGACAGACGCATGATCTACACATAAAAAAAAGATCATCATCCTTAATCATCAGAGAAATGCAAATCAAAACTACTTTGAGATATCATCTAACTCCAGTAAGATTAGCCCATATCACAAAATCCCGAGACCAGAGATGTTGGCGTGGATGTGGAGAAAAGGGCACACTTCTACACTGCTGGTGGGAATGCACACTAATATATTCCTTCTGGAAGGATGTTTGGAGAATACTTAGAGACCTAAAAATAGACCTGCCATTCGACCCTATAATTCCTTTACTAGGTTTATACCCAGAAGACCAAAAATCACAATATAACAAAGACGTCTGTACCAGAATGTTTATTGCAGCCCAATTAATAATTGCTAAGTTATGGAAGAAGCCCAAGTGCCCATCGACCCACAAATGGACTAGCAAATTGTGGTACATGAATACCATGGAATATTATGCAGCCTTAAAGAAAGATGAGACTACCTCTTTCATGTTTACATGGATGGAGCTGGAACATATTCTTCTTAGTAAAGTATCTCAGGAATGAAAGAAAAATTATCCAATGTACTCAGCCCTACTATGAAGCTAAATTATAGCTTTCACATGAAGACTATAACCCAACTATAGCACAAGACTATGGGGAAAGGGTCAAGGAAGGGGAAGGGAGGGGGGAGGTTCAGGTGGAGGGAGGATAATGGGTGGGGCCACACCTACGGTGCATCTTAGAATGGGTATAGGCGAAACTTACTAAAAGCAGAACACAAATGTCTACATACAATAACTAAGAAAATGCCATGAAGGCTATGTTGAACAGTTTGATGAGAATATTTCAGATTGTATATGAAACCAGCACATTGTACCCCTTGATTGCACTAATGTACACAGCTATAATTTAACAATAAAAAAATAATAAAGAATCTTATTTTATGAATGTGTTTAGGGAAGAGGGTTTGTGTATGTATATGTCTGTGTAAGTGTGTGAGAATGGCTATTTGTGTTGTATAGTATACAGTATGCAATTAAAATAAAATGTCTCTGTAGATATTGGTGAGCTGGAAATTATGCTAGTGACCTGGAGTTGTCATACTTTGCTAATTAGGTATAATTTCGGGGATTAGGCTACACAGAACAAAAGAAAAAAAATAATGAATGGTCTGTTTTTTTTTTCTTAATTACCCTACCTCTCTAAAATACTAGATGTTAAGCCATATTATTATATCTGTCACCTGTTCCTGGGAGACCAAGTGTTAAACATCCAGGGACCAGACACAGAGCTTGTTATATTACCCAGGTCTGTCAGGAGACAACGCTGAAGCCTTGTGCAGATAAATCTGTGTCTGACAAAGAAGTCAATAGTTTTATATCAGGCACTAATATTTTAGATTTTTTCTGATTCATATTGAATATTGCATTGTCATCTTATAAAACCAAAGGAGACTATGGAAGAATGTGAATTGAGGGCGGCACCTGTGGCTCATAGGAATAGGGCCCCAGCCCCATAAACCAGAGGTGGGGGGTTCAACCCAGCCCCCAAAATATAATAATAATAAAATAAAAATAAAAGAATGTGAATTGATCGACTAGTCCCAGGTGAGTATTGAATATACGTGGTATTTGTTTTTCCATTCTTGTGATACTTTACTTAGGAGAATGGTGGGAAAGAGGCAGAAGAGTAGAGTAAATTCACATGGAAACCAGTCCAATGCACATATTCTGGATGAACGTCATACTTATAACTGTGACTCAAAATACATGAAAGCAAATTATATAGCCAAAATGTGTGCATACTTGTAATATTCTGAAACATTTAAAAAAAAATGTGAACATTTATTTTAATTACTTTAATCTGTTCATTGGTCATTTTAAATACATTATATATTTTTTAAAATGTTCTATTATATTATAAAGAAAATCATTATTTTTAAAGATATGTCAATAGGGACAGACATTGAAGTAAGTTAAAAATCAAAGTTTTGGAGATCTGCACGTTGATCATTATTCAGAGATCATACTTTTTAGAAATCTTCACCTACCTTCAGCTACATTTTTTTTATATCTCCACAGAATAAATGGGGACATGTATAATGTTAAATAGACTATAATTAGTTTGGATAAAATACAACAGCAGGACCTAGAATTCGACTGGCTTCCCTAGCACCATGGACTTTTTCAGCAGATTTCAGAGGTATGCAAGGGAAACACCAATTAAAGAATGCAATTAAACAAGGTTACAACTTCTGGGGCATTGGGGTGGGGAACAGAGTTAAGAAATCAACCTCTTTTCTCCAGTGAGAATCAATTTTTGTTAATGGTGAAGTGTGTGGGTCCAGTTTCAGTCTTCTACAAGTCACCAGCCAGTTCTCCCAGCACCATTTGTTAAATAGGGAATCTTTCCCCCATTTACATTTTTGATAGGCTTATGGAAGATCAAATGATGATAAGTGTCTGGGTTCATCTCTTGGTTCTCAATTCTGTTCCATACACCTACCACTCTATTTTTGTATACAGTATAAATGTCTGAACACAATAATTAAGTAAATGAGGTGAGGGATATATTAACCAGTATGATGTAAGCATTCCAAATTGTATATGAAATCAGCACACTGTACCCCATAAAAGGATTAATGTATACATGATCTACCACTTTATAATTTAATTAAAAAAGGAGGGGGAGGAGATAGGAGATAGTTGTTAATAAAATGTTATTGTATGAAGAGTTGTAATTGAGAAATAACATGTTAATGTCCATTTTATTCTTATTAAAATTGTGAAATTTAAAAAATAAATGAACCTCTGTTCATTTATTATTGAACTGTGGGGGTTGTAGAACTATGGGGGTAAGAATGTTTATCATTACACATCTGATCTGTTGGTGAATGGGTCACGTAGACTCCCGTTGATCAGGGCAGAACTCACATGGTGACAACAGTCCTCTTCCTGCTTTTCTGCCACCTGTGCTCCCAACATCCCTACAGTCAGGGTCAAAATGTGCTTTATAATCTCCCCTGAGCTTTGGTAGCTCTCAGGGGGGAGCAAAATTAGCCATGGAATATTCTTATCTGTCCATTGTGGCTCATTGTTTGTGGAGACCCTTTTCCTTGCTTCTCCAGCAATCACCAACCGTTCTACTCCAGTGGTTTGTAAGCCACAGGCTCTCTGTATCCCAGTGACCATGGGATGCAGGCTGCCTCACTGAAGCTGGATGGGACATGACAGGTTGATGGGGAAGTGGCGGAATGTCACATGTAGGAATCTGTCATTGCTCTGCCTGCTCCACAGTTTGGATTATGACAGAAAAATAATGGTATACTATTATTTGCACTTCTCACTTATCCATGCCTCTCTAGCATGAGATACAACATTTCTACAAAATTGAGAATGACAATTTTGTCAGAAGATGTGGGTTATCTGGATGAACTCATTGTAAGAACTATTACCTTGAACTCTAAGGATGCCTTAACATATTAGAAGTACCAAAACTCATCATCAACATAAGTAATAAAAGGTGTGTATGAAAATAACATGATTTGATTTGATGAAAGTGTGCTACCACCTCTGTACCATGCCTTACATGTATAGGAGATGCCATGGTTATAAAACCATTCACAGTACATTAAATTATTTACATTAAATGGGTATATTTCCCGAGAGTCAGTTTATTCTAAACAATTATAGCATTGCTTATATATATATATTTTTAGTTACAACAAAAAGGACCGACACTTAGACTATTAACATAGTAAGATGGTGTTAATCTACCACTTCCTTTTTCTTCCTCCCCATCCAGGGATCTCTGGATCCGTGCAATGACCATTGGGAACTGCACCATGTTTAGTGACTTTATTTTGTTAGGACTTTCTGGCAGACAGGATGTGCAGCAGGGTCTGTTTTTACTATTCCTCTTGGTTTATGGAGTAACTGTGGTTGCCAACCTCGGGATGATCCTGCTGATCCAGACGGATCCCAGACTTCACACACCCATGTATTATTTCCTGAGCAATCTGTCTTTCTGTGACATCTGCTACTCCTCCACTGTCCTTCCCAAGATGCTGGCTGATTTCTTATCTAAGCAAAAGAGGATTCCCTACAATGCATGTGCTATTCAGATGTATTTTTTTGGGGCCTTTGCAGATGTGGAATGTCTCATGTTGGCTGTCATGGCCTATGACCGTTATGTTGCCATTTGCAACCCACTTCTTTACACGATCACCATGGCTAGGAGGTTATGTACCCAACTGGTGGGCACTGCCTACTTTGTCGGCCTGGTGGATTCGGCAATCCATACCTGCTGCACATTTAGATTGTCATTCTGTGGTTCCAATGTCATCAACCACTTTTTCTGTGATATCCCACCCTTGCTGGCCCTGTCTAGCTCAGACACGTCTGTGAACGAGATAGTGATGTTCACTTTCATCGGCTGCGTCGTGGGCTTCAGCGTCGTCACTGTGCTTCTCTCCTATGGCTACATCGTAGCTGCCATCCTCAGAATAAACTCTGCAGAGGGAAGATACAGAGCCTTCTCCACCTGCGCCTCCCACTTGATGGCCGTGGCTGTGTTTCATGGCACGCTCCTGTTCATGTATTTCCGACCCAGCTCAAGTTACTCCATGGACACAGATAAGATGGCCTCTGTCTTCTACACAATTGTCATACCTATGTTAAATCCACTCATCTACAGTTTGAGGAATAAGGATGTGAAAGGTGCTCTGAAAAAAGCAATAATCACTAAGTTATGTTCTGGATGAAACTACAATGTCCATTTAAAAATGCTAAGACAGTTTGAGAGTTGAATTTCACCTGCTTTGACCTGAATTCCTGCAACCTTCCAGGTATTTTCAGTTACTTGCTTTCTGTCTAAATCATGTGTAGGGTACAAGAATGATTGGTTTTAGTGTCCTCTGTTTTGCAGAGAGAGGCCTTTTATAGTTCCCTTTTCTGTTCATAAGTATGTCCCAGATTATACATGGATTATAGCAAACTCTCTTCCCACACAAGCCTCCCTAAATTTACAACACAAGGGTGTATTTCAAAATAACTAAGAGTAAATTGTAAACGTCTCACCACAAAAAACAACTAAGTGAGGTGATGGTTATGTTAATCAGCTTGATTTAAGCATTCTACATTGTATATCAAATAATCATATTGTGCCCCATAAGTGCATGCAGTTATTATTTAATTAAAAATTAAAATTTAAAAAAATGAAAGAAGGTAATACATTGATAATCAAACCAAAGAAATGAAAAGCTTGCTTCTAATTAGTAGCAAACTGGGTGTTCTATGACAGCCTTTCTACCCAAGTACTTTGGGGGTAAGGGTAGATAACCCTTAGAAGGACTTGGCAATATAATAGTGTAATATAAATTCATTGTAGTGAGTGAAATTAGAGTCTAGGGAAGGAGATGTAATAAAAAAAATGGGTTTAATAATCGTAGTTGCTCAGATAAAGGCTCAGAGACACAATCATACTTAATCTGGTTTGTGTTCTTCCTTGATGATGTTATTACCATGTAAATGTCCAACACAGCACTTTGAAGTAAATAAGCAGTAAATAAGTAAGGAAGAATAAATAAGAAATCTCTTGCTCTTTTAAACTCAAAGTTCCATACAAGAAAGGTTCTTGAATTGTTTGCCATTATTTCTGTTTTGTTACCTATAGTGTTTGGGTCCAGGATGACATTTAAAAGTAGTTATTCAATAAGTAAATCAATGTCCTTACAAAAATTATGCAAAAAGGAGGCTTTGTAAAATTTCCAGAAGAAGAATTCCTTCACTGTGTTTCATTTTAGTTTTTCCACCTCATGTGAAATACATCAATACCTCTTGCCTTTTGACCTAGATTTGAAGTAACTTATCAGGGACAGAGATCATTTGACATAAAGAACATCTCTTCGTGGACCCACTATTCCTCACCAGTGTGCTTTGATTATGTCAGCAGATGTCCCCAGGATCAGTGGTCCCAGAGCTTTATTGCACCCCATAGTCTGAGATAAAGCCTGTGTGCTCCCCTTTTTGGCCTTATTCTGGTGAGCAGGTGCAGTGCTGTCGACAACTATGCAGCACTGCACACAGGAAGTCAGCAGTGAAGAATTAGGGCCTTCTGCAAAGGCTGCTGGAAAAGGGGCCTCAATCTCCGTCAGTCTCCCTTGATGAGGTCATAGGATTATGCCACTGTAACGTTTAATGTCATTCAGAATTTTAAAAAAATGAAATCCCAAGTGATATATGGTAAGTTGTAAAGAGTTATTAACATAAATAAATGCTCAGTGGAAAAAACATGAAGAACAAGTTATATTTACGTTACTCTATCATTTACAATTATCAATATTGCTTCTCTGTGTAACTATGTAATAAACTGGATTATAGTCTAAACAAAATGTTAAGAATGGTCATCTCTTAATGGTTGGGTGTTAGAAAATCCTATAATAAATCTCGATAATTGAATTAATTGCATATGTTGTTTGTATGTAATCACTTAGAGATTATAATCCATCCATGAAAATTATAATTTCAGATTATTAAAAGCATTCCTTTTATTTTAAGTTGTTGTCATGGAAGAAACCTAGAGTCAATCTTCTATGGTTCCAGGAGGACAGGTTAAGGGGGTTTATATAGGGTTTTTCATTTAGGTCCATTCATTTTATCTTTTTAGTTTTAAAATGCACTGGGTGTTAGATGTTTCAAAAAATCATAGGAATGAAATGACTCATTAAAAAATTAATTTTTTAGCAAAATGTTTGTCTTAAACTACTGATTGAACATAGTTATACAACAAGTCTACTTCAGTATCTTTTAAATGTTTATTTCCCTCTATAATCTCAAATAATGTATTTGTTGTTCATAGAATACATACATCACTTCTCAGGGATTCTCAATAGTTGCCCAAATCCTTTCCCAACTTAATGTGCTCCAGTAAAAGATATTAATTGTATTGATATCTATAAAACCCCAAACTCAGTGATGTTTTATAAGATTGGTTTCCCTTCTCATTATTTCACATATATGTAAGAAAAAATATGAAACATATATGTTTCATCTTTTCCTTCAAAGACACCAATTTAATAGACTTTACACATTGTCAAGCCTCCATGATTTTGTTTGGTTTTTCTGTTGGTTTTATTTTCATTTTGAGAAAATAATGAAGATGGGTGAAAGTTTAAGATGAGAAATTGAACTTAGAAATAAAACAGACATGGGTTCAAATCTGTATATTATCATTTACTTGTTAGCTTTGTGGCCTTAGTCATATTATCTAACACTAAGTCTCAGTTTCCTTATCTTTCGAATGAATTCAGTATATATATAATATTATCTCTATATAGCTATATCTGTATTTATATCTATCATTCATACATACACACGAAAACACACACTCTGAGATTAGTCAAGAGAAGTTCTCACATGATGCCAAAGTAACTATTAGGGACTAAGCTCCTAGCACTGAAAGAAGGGCCGGTGTTCACAGCATAATACCAGGAAATCAAGTCTCCAGGCTCTGTCTTCTATCCCCTTTAGAGTCTGCTCACCTAGCTGGTCAGACTCCAGACGCAGATCCTTTCCCCAGGCCATATTTGTAGCTCTCTAACTAGACACTTTAGGACTTATTTTTTCAAACCCTGACTTCATTCCTGGTTAGAACTGAGTATAGGTTTGTTCATGGCTGTCCATGCTGGCCACACCATTCCCTTGGTCAGATGTCTGAAACTGCCCTATTGATTTATATCCCAGACCCTACAACCCCAAGAAGTGAGTTTAGACAACGTATCCATGAGTACCTCATTTTATGTTACTTTGTGAGGCCCTATCCCAAAGGATGTGACAAAGATGACATACTTAGCTACAAAGGAACCAAGATCTATCTACTGTGAACCCATATACTTCAGAGACTATTTTACGTTCTGTGTGTGGGCCTCATCCACACCATTCTAGTCTTTCTTGTTGAAAGTACACATTGGTCATACTTAATCTCATCAGTGGGCTGCATGGAAAAATTCCTTCTTGTAAAAGTGCATCCCACCTCAGTGAATGGGATTGCAGTCTAGATTTACAACCCAGAATTTACTGTCACTGTCAGAAGCCTTTCCTCTTCAATCCATCCTCCACTTAGCCATTCAACCTCACCTTTCAGTTTGACACTGTAGATTTTCCAGCCACCCTTTCTCTCTAGACCAAAACCCAGCAGCCAACTAACTACTCATCTCATCCTCTGTGGGCTCCAGTTTCCATCCCTGGCTCTCAGAGCACAAAATTCTTCAAAAATTCCTTCCTCAAAAAGTCTAGCTGTTTGTTTACCAATAAAGAGACCTCAGACTCAAGGTAATCTTGAGAAAATATTTGATGAGCCAGATTTTAATTTAGTCAATATTTGCAAATTTAAAAAAAATCACAATTGGCACGGTCCAGTAGTAATCATTTTTTGCATAGTATCACTCTGGAGGATGCACCAACAATATTGCAAGAGACATAACTGGTTTCTTCGAATAGAGGCACATGATCTAAACACAGTAAATGGTAAACTCATAATTATTTTGTAAAAATTTACCCAAGATTCACGCTGGGGACGATGCTGTGATAAATAGGCAAGATGTAAAGTAACGAATAAGAGTTAGTGAGTAATTCTGGTAGAGGGATAGTACACAGACACAAATAACCGTGAGGTAAGGTGGAAAATGATGAGACAAGTACATCTAAAATTCTGGAGAGATTTAGAATATGTGACACTACAGGGAGATTCAGAATATAAAATTGTGCAGGGATTAATATTTGAGGGAGGCTTTTTGGAATGGGCAGCATTTGGACAGCTAAGCTACAATATTAATTGATGTGAAGTCCCAGGGCACTGCATTCATTTTATTATACATTTATTATTATTCATTTTATTATGTATTATACATACATACCAATTATGTCAATGGTTTTTCCATTATTAGGAGTAATTGTGATGAAAGTTAAGGGTGGGAAGAGAAAAGAAGTAAGAATATGCAATATAGGAGAATAAATAAAAGTTAAATCTGCCCCTGAAACAAATATTAGAAATTTCAACTTTAAAATAATAGATACTATATAAGCAATGTGAGAGGGTCCGGCTCTCATGTTGGACTCTGGGCCTATTATGTGGTTGAGGGACCATCACATACAGATTTAGAGAACACCCGCATTAAATTGGCCTTTCCAATAGTTTAAATGAAATGTTAAGGCACAGACACTGATGAAAAGTCATCAGGCCCAGCATCACCCTTTCTTAAGAAAGCAATTTTCGGTCCATCATTTTTATAAAGGCATTTTTTACATCTTTGTTCCTTAGACTGTAAATTAGAGGGTTCAACATAGGTATAATCAATGTATAGAACACAGAGGTTACTTTGTCAATATCTAGTGAATGATCTGTGCTGGGACGCAAATAAATGAAGATCAAGGTACCATGGTAAATGGAGACCACCATCAAGTGGGAAGCACAAGTGGAGAACCCTTTTCTTCTTCCTTCAGCAGAACCTGTTTTAAGGATAGCCACTATAATGCAGACATAAGAGAGGAGAACTGTTAGAAGACAAAGAGCCTCCACCAAACTAGCAAAGGCCACCAGAATGATGTCTTGCATGTAAGTATCTGAGCAGGACAGAGAGAAGAGGGGGGAAATATCACAAAAGAAATGGTTAATTTCTTTGGAGCAGAAAGACAGATGAAATGTGTTCGTAGTATGAATAATTGAGCTAACAGTGCCCCCCCAGAATGCTCCAATTACAAGCTGACAACAAACCCTCTTGGACATGATGACCGTATACAGCAATGGATTGCAGATTGCTATATACCGATCATAAGCCATGGCAGCCAAGAGGAAAGATTCTGTGTCAACCAAAGAGCAGAAAAAATATAACTGCGCAGCACAGCCATTGTAAGAAATGGTCTTCTTCTCAGAAACCAAGTTCACGAGTAATTTGGGGGCAATGACAGACGAGTAGCATGCATCTATGAAGGACAGCATGCAGAGGAAAAAGTACATAGGCGTGTGCAGCTGTGAACTGACTGTGATTAATAAAATCATCCCAAGGTTCCCCAACATTGTAACAGAGTAGATGGAAAAAAACACAGAAAAGAGGACACTCTGAAGTTCTGGATGGTCACTAAATCCCAGGAGGAGGAACTCAGTCATCACAGTGCCGTTCTCCAGCTCCATCATCTGCAGCACGTCTGGATTTCTGGAGTTGTGGCCGAGTGTTGACGGAAACGTTTATGATAACCTTGGATGTTGGCAAAATAAAAATGAAAGAAAATAAAAAGTTCACCATGAGTAAAATGGTGATTCTAAATACTCTTGAGCACGTAACAAGCAAGGCATGTCTGCTGTTAGTTTACAGGGTATCCCAACAGTCGCCATACATAGGGGAAAGTGGGAGATTGAAGCTAAGTGTACCTTTATTTGCAAAATATTCATTATGAAATTTTACAAAATAATACAAAACATCATATTTGCTGAAATATGACATTTTAGCAGTGTTTGTGCCTTAATATTTAATTTAAGAGTGTTGGCCAACTCTTTGTAAAATTCTTTAATGTATATTTCATAAATGAAGTTGCATTTAGCTACAATTTCCCATTTTTCCCTATGTATGGTGAATTTTGGGAAACTCTGAAATGTAGTGCATAGATTTTCCATTTTTTAAAAAGTAAATCAGTAATTTACCATCTCCATTTCTTAAACCTATTGTCTTCCACATTAAACAGCACTTTCCATCAAACCAGTAGCTGAACTATAAACCCAGCCTTCAACCTTAACGTCAACTCTTTCTTCTGCCACTAAGGTCAAGCGAAAGCAGATAACTATTTTGCTTCATTGAACTCTGAATAAATAACCCCATGTTTTCATGTCTGTTGTCTTTTTATTGTCTGTTTATTTCTATAACAGAAAAAAGAGTTGCTGTTCCAGGTGAAGACTTATGCATAGAAGGACAGATGTTGTGTATTTCTCACTTGGAGATGGGACTTCCCCTCTCAGGAACACAGAAACTCCTAAGAGTTATTTGAGGTTTACTGACAGAATTGAAAGAACAAAGCTTCTGAATTCAAGTTTTCTAAGTGACTGAATCCAAGCTCCGTTGCTCAGTAACTGTGAAACCTTGGGCAAGCAATCTCATATCTATAATCTGAGAATGATTTTATCTTTCCCATACCATCATAAGTGCTAAATAAATTTCCTTCCACAATCTTAATATCCTCCCCCATCTTATTCATCTGTCATTTGAAGAAGCAAGATAACAATTTCTAGGTCAATCTAGACATTTTAAAAAAATAATCTGGAATCCAAGCTATGGAATAAAACTAGAGAAATTCTTATGCTTAAAAAATGGACTGTATTCAATCCAGGCATGTACATTGATGACAGCCAGAAATATTTCCATGTTTTCTGTAGTTAAAAGGTGTAGAAAATTTTGGAAATAGGCTTACCTACCTAACCTTCTGAATTATTGCTACTTTCGTTGTCCTTGCCTTCCTTTGTAATTTCATTTTTTTTTTTTCTTTAGGGGATGCAAGCGGTTTTGGTTTCATGGTTGAATCACGGCTTTTAAGATACCCATCACCAGAATAACATAGATTTCACCCAATTGGTAACTTTTTTTTTTTTTTTCGGAGACAGAGTTTCAAGCTGTCACCTTGGGTAGAGTGCCATGGCATCACAGCTCACAGCAACCTCCAGCTCTTGGGCTTAGGTGATTCTCTTGCCTCAGCCTATCAAGTAGCTTGGATTACAGGTGCTCGCCACAATGCCTGGCTATTGTTTTTTTTTGGGGGGTGCAGTTGTCATTGTTGCTTAGCAGGCCTGATCTGGGTTTGAACCCGCCACCCTAGGTGTATGTGGCCGGTGCCCTGCCAACTGAGCTACAGGTGCTGCCCAAATTGGTAACTTTTGACCTGTCACTCCCTTCCCAACCTCCTTCATATTTTCCAATGTCCATTCTACCACATTTCAACATATATATCCATGGTTAGCTTCTACTCATAGGGAGTTTTCCATCCCTGAGATACTTGACTTAGGATTATTGTCTCCAGTTTCATCCAAATTATTGCAAAAGACATTATTTCATTTCTTTTTTGTCTCTTTGCGTGTGTAAACAACACATTTTCTTTACCCACTAATTAGTTGATCGGCACTTATGTTGATTGCATATCTTTGCAATTGTGAATTGTGCTTTGATAAGAATTTTCCTTTGGGTAAATAAACATCCAGTAATGTGATTGCTGTATCACATGGTAGGTCTACCTAGAGTTCTTTGTGGAATCTCCATACCGTTTTCCCTATAGATGGTATAGATTTACATTCCCAATGACATTGTACAAGTGTTCTTTTTTTCACTAAATCCTTGCCTATAAGTAGGTAAGGAAAACATCTACTGCTTTTTGACTTTTAGATAAGCAATGGGGATGCAAGTACTTTCCCACAAACATGCACATTTTATTCAATATAGAGTCAAGTGATTTCTTTCTCCTCTGTGGAAAAGTCCAGTTTTATATCTATTTGTTAATTTATTTGCAAATTTCTGATCTGTGTAATACTCTGGTTTTCTTAAAATTCTCTTTTGTACTAGTTATAACAATGTAATTAATGAATATATTAAGTGATATCATTGAACATGCTCCTTTTATATGGGTATGAGTCCTAATTTTCATTGTGACACACAACTATCTCCCTCATGTAATAACTATTTCAAACCTTCACTATTCCATTTAAGGCCCTCATATACCACTTTCTTCTTATTTCCAGAAAATAATCTACATTTGGTGGGGTAAAATATAGAACCGCAAATAGATTTGCCTTTAACTTTCTCATCAAAGTATCACACATGCATTTTAATTCGTCAATGATTCCCTCTCTCCCTCCCTTCCTTCTCTGGGTAGAATGTGTTCCTCTTCTCTAAGCTTATTCCCTTCAGCCTTGTTTGTGTCAAATAAAGTAACTTGACTGTTACTAATAATAGCCCTACTCTCATAAGTTTTCAGCACATAGCAATGATTACATCATTTTAATGTAAGAATATAACCTCTTATCCACTTCTATTATTTTCCTTCATTTCACTGCAATTTTACCTTATCAGCCTCTGCACCGGACTATGCATCCTCACTTCAGCCTAGTGATAGGGTTTGTGTCTCAGCAAATTAATTAAAGCCCTTTTTGTTCAACATCAGTAACTATATTCTAGCTGTCAAATCCAAAGATTTTTCAGTAGGTAACACAATTTATTTCTCATGTGGTAGACCTCTCCATGACTTTTTAAAATGTCCACCTTTCCTTGCCTCTGGACCTCGCCTTTCTTCCTAAAATCTCCACCTCTCTTAGCTTCCGTACCCCTCTTTTGATTTCCCTCAAACCTCTATCTGTCTTATTCAGCCTCCCTCACACACAGTAGCAGTTTCCTAGGGCTTCATTCTCAACCTACTTCTCCCTTACTGTGTACACTCTACCTAGGTAATTCTATACTTTTGTTAAAAATACAACTTCACAGTGATAGTTTTCATGTATCCAATCCAAGATCACCTGCCTAGCTCTCAGTTGGCTATCAAATAAGCACATATACACTTCAGTAACTTGAATTGATATCACTTCCTACAACATAGGCCTGTTCTGTGATGCCACATTGTTGCATATTTCTACCACCTACACTCTTGGTTCAAAGAAGAAGTCACCTCCTAGTTAAAAAGCATGCCTAAACCATTGATTTACCCTTGGAAATGTAGGCATTATGTACCCTTTACAATTTGCTATCACTGACCTTCCATTATTTAATGTCACCCTTTTTTTTCCCATGTAGACCTCTTAATTAGCTTCATTTCTCAAGTCGAATATTTCCCCACAGAAATTCCAAACCTGCCAGAAAATCTGTTTAACACTGTATAGTCAGTTATCTGCAGAAAATATATTTTAATCATGCCTCTTATTTACACCCTTAAATGATTAACTATCCCCTACAAGCTCGGTACTTAAATAACTTCATAATTGGCATATATTTCCAATTTCTTCTCATAGACACCATCCCAGCACCTGATCTAACAATAATGCCAAAATGTTAACCTCCTATCCTTTTCCACCCAATTTGTTGCTGGTTTTTAATAAAACCAAATCTCTTTATTAAAATATTGTAAGCGTTTAGGGTTAATAATCAGAGAGTAACTATTTAATAATTTATTCTCTGGATACACAGAATGAAATGGAGATAAAATAACCACCATGGATTCTAGATTATTGCTCAATGTTTATTTTTCTACATTAGTTTTGCATCTAGCTAACTAAATCAGGTGAGTTCTGAGTGTGCTATGTCTGGAATTAACAATTTCAACTTGTAATTTTCAAAGTACTTTTAAATCTGATTTAATTCTAAGACTTTTTAAAGGTTAATTGCCTCTAAATTTCAGACCAATTACAACAACAATAACAACAACAAAACCCTGATGATTGCAGCCCAATTAATCAGACCAGGATTTCATAGCTTACACTATAAGAGGCAGGGCTAGATATTAGATGTTCAATATCACTGGGCTAGTGGCTTCTCCCATAAGCATTGCCCTTTCAGAGATGGAGGTAAAGAACAGGTGGTGGGACTTAAAAGGATTAGATAAGTATCATCATTGCGATCCTAAAAACTCAATGGGCTAAACTTAATATAGTTTAAATTTAACTTAATTTTTGCTAGATTATTGCTAGAACAGAAAGATGTACTTCTTTTAACACTGAAGCTAAGGCAGTGTGACATGGAGAGAAGCACGTGGTCCTTGAAACCAGCTGACCTGGGCTTAAATCCTGGCTCTCCCATGTAATATTTAATACTAGACAAGTTTTCGATAACTCTGTGGTTTAATTTTCAGATACACAAATTATATGATACTAACACTTATCTACAGGGTTATGATGTAGATCAAATGAGCTAATACCTGTAATATATTTTGAAGAGTGCTTTTCATACAGCAAAAATGAAATAAATAGCAGTTATTGTTATTTTAGCATTGGGACAAGGTTGGGTTTTATTATACATTGATATTTACTATTTTATTACCAACCAGGATACATTTTTTGATGTCAAAGGGGGGTCGTAATTGGAGAGGAAAGCATCCTTGAGCTATGAGTCAACTCTTTGGATTTCTCTCTTCCTGAAATACATATAGTTTCCTCCTTAGACAATATCAAGTCTGATGGAGTGGCAGCCCATCTGTTCCTGTTTATAGACACGAGAGATAAGACTGAATCGACCAAGGATTGGGACAATGGCCACTGCTGTGAAGGCAACGGAAAGATGCAGTTGGATTTAGTTGCTAGTGAATGGAAGTTGGGTGTAAGTGCTCACGTGTGTGCCATCCTCTATTTTGGCAGTTGTGACTACTGACCACTGAAGGACAGGCATCACAGAAGAAGCCCATCCTTAGGGACAGCAGTTAATGAAGCTTGGAGTCTGGGCCATTGGAGAACAACCCCCACTTGGCTGAAGATATTTTCTTATCAAAAAACCTTATTTCTGATTCCAGGATTAAGGTGACAATGAAATCTATTTACACAGAGAATATCACCTGTAATAATCTTTCAAAAATGTTGCATGGATCAAGAGTGAAAGAGACTTGAAGGATCCAAAATAAAATGTGAAAGTACCCAATGTACTCACCCTTATTATGAAACTAATGTAGGACCTTCACATGTAAGCTATAACCCAGTTACAACCTAAGAATAGGGAGAAAGGGGAAAGGGGGGGGAGGGGGAAGGAGAGGGATTAATGGGATTACACCTGTGGTGCATCTTACAAGGGTATATGTGAATCCTAGTAAATGTGGAATGTAAAGGTCTTAGCAAAATAACTAAGAAAATGCTACAAAAGCTATGTTAACTAATGTGATGAAAATGTGTCAAACGATCTATGAACCAAGTGTATGGTGCCCCATGATCATACTAATGTACACAGCTATGGTTTAATAAAAAAATAAAAATAAAAAAAAAGAAACCAATGTAACCTAAAAATTTGTATCTTATATTAATTTGAAATAAAAAATAAAAATAAAAAAATAAAAAAGAAAGTTAAATATGATAATAGCACAGGAAATATTTCTCTGTGTAATAGGCAGGGGAGAACGGAGGTTTCTGAAAACGTTCACAAAAAGGTACATTACTATATAAATTTTCTATATTGAACTGTATAGACACAGTACTTTAAAAAATGTATTTTCCCTTAAAGCCAATTTTCTAACCTTACTCTTGTCCTATCACTTGTATATAGATAACTGTTAGCATCAATGCATTATCATGACAGAATAAATAATATTATATAAAAATTGAGTCATTATATATACTTAAATCTGCTTCACTTTAAAAAGAAATAACATGTAATTAGAACTGTGTTTACCTTCCGATCTCTAGTCAGAGGCGCATAATACTAAACATCCTCTTAAGAATATCATATGCTAAATGTGCTTGTTTGTTATTGCTGCCATTTTCATTGGAAACAGCTTGAGGATTTAATAGCTGTGTTAGTCAAGTCATATTTACTCTCAGAGCATTAGTTTCCATGTACAAATTTCATCCAGTTCTAATATCCTAGGATTATGCTAAAAATACTTACCTGGTCACTACTTTCTCTCATCTACCTTCTCACCTCACTGTTGTGAGGCCCAGCTCATTTTCTACCAGAAATATTAAGTTTGACATTTAGATATTTAAAAAATTATCCATCTTAACACTTTTCATATTCCATGTGGGCAGATCTTCTGTGTTCACAAAAGAAAATTGTGCCTCTCTTAAGAAGGCTGTAGTTCCTTAGGAGAAGCAAGACCTTTTAAATTTTCCTTGATGATTCTGAGATCAACGTTTTCATCTCACATCAGATCCCAAGAACCCAAACTCTGATATCCAAATCTCCAGTGGGAAAAGATAAGCAAGCGATTAAACAATTCCACTTGGGAGATGATTAAACATAAATGATGTAAGTTGTTTTTCTACAGATCGAGGATACCTTAAGAAAACATATTTTGGCTTTTAAATGGTACATCACTCTATGTAAAATCGGATTTGATATATGTTATCTAATTTGATTTAACCAATTCAAATCAATCTCTCCTACAGCTATTGGAATAGTGTATGGAAAGTGTTGGTGGAATAAAATAAAAAGAAGGGAAACAGTATCTATCTAGTGACTGAGAGATAGATGCCCTTGAAAGTCTACATGAGGAAGAAAAACCAATTATAAATGAATTCAATAACTCTTATATGAATATCTCCCATGTGTATAAACAGTACTGTGATAGGTTTGCATTTGTATCCAAATTAAATTCTGGCCATCCAACATCAATTTATACCAGAAAGCCCTTATTCAACAAATACTTTCACTCTGTGGGTATTTTCTTCTGGGTCCTATTCCAGGAACAAAACAGAAGAGGAAAATAACGTGATGATGGTAACTCAGACTAGGCAGTAAGAATTTTATCAAGCACAGAATAGTAATGAGAAACATTATTGAGATGACATAAGCAAATACATAAAAACTAGAAAGTCCATGGCACGATCAAAGAATTGAAAATGAGAGTTAGAGATGTAGAGCGAATGTACAATGGAAAGATATCTACAAAGGATGCCCCTAAAAATGTACACACATTTTTAAGAAAGCAAAAACTATTAAAATTGTAATACTCAAGACAAGTTTGACTTCTGCAATTAAAAGAGATACAAGATACAATAGACAAAGTAATAAATGTTATTGGTATATATTGAATATTAAAATTTCAATACAGTTTTCTCCTTTCTTGAAGTGTGTAAACTTTTTTGGCACATACAAATTTATATACACACACGAGTATATAATGTGTGTGTGTGTAATTTTGATTGTCTTGAATTCATTCTACTTCAAGGTACTAGAATAAGATATAGCTAATAAAGAGGATACTTACAAGTAGTTCTTTAAATCAACTTTTGTTTGGCTATGACAGAATAACTTTTTAAACTGTCTTAAACAAATGTGATAATTTATTGCTGTTCTAACTTAAAAATCTTGGACTTCAATTCAACCGAGAGAGAATCCTTGTCTTCCAAAAATGTGCCATCAATTATCTTCCTTCCTCCAGCTCTCTGCTATGCTTTCCTCTTTGATGACTAAAGTCTCAGGCAGGCTTTTGTCTTCATGGCAAAGAGACCTGTGAAAAGTTTTGAGCAAATTCCACGTGCTCACAGGATTAGCCTCAGCAAACAAAGCTCTAGTTTTCCAATAATTCCAGCAAAATTTTGCAGTTGAGTCACTAGCTCACTAGTGTCTTCCTCACTGAGTCAGGACTGGACATGAATGTTTTCCCAAATGGTATTGGGTGGAAAGACAGAGACCCACCAAATATAGCAGAAGTTGAGTCCCTGTGGAAAACTAGGATTGTATTAGTAACAGAATGAAAAATATATACTGATCCATATGTACTGATCTTTACAGTTTGTAACTGACTGATCAGAATACATATATGTGTATAAAGTATGTATGTAGTTTGCAATTAGGAAAATGCAAAAGAACCTTTATGTTGTTGTTTTCCAGACATACAGGTATCTGAGAAGTGCTCAATGTGCTTTTTTTCCACAGGTAACTGAGGGAGTTATCTGTAAAGTAACATGGGGATGGAAGAGAAGGCTGATATTATTTATTTTTTTTACCACTAATTTACATATTTTTATTTGGAAACATGTATACCAGTACAGTGAAACTAAATGTTAGACATGGGATGTCAGCAGTTTAGATATCATCAATTTATTATAAAAGAGAGACGTGGAAATTATTTACATGATGCAAGATTTCAGAACTTTAGTGGAATGGGCAGTTTCACGTCAAAGCCATGCTGATATTTATTTTTTAGTGTGTAAAGCTGAATATAAAACAGACTTTGTTTTTGCTAACAAGCAGTGAAAATCATTCTTTACATACGAAAAGTATGATGGCTGTATACATATTAATAGATTATGGAGATTGACAATTATCCACACTAAAGGGAGAGTAATAGTGTGCCCCTGAAGCTCCAGAATCCAAGTTCTCTGAAAGATGCATCATAGATTCCAGAGAAAGATTAGATAGGTGACTGGTTGAAAGAGGAGCAGCAGGGGAGCTGATAACGCATCTTGAAAACAGGAATTTCAGTACTAAAGGTTCTACTGAGGAGACTAGAACTCTCTTACATTGATAGATTTCAGTTCAGTGGCTCCTCCCTGGGATCATTTTGCTCTCTAGAGAAGATCTGGCAATTTTTGGAGACACTCTTGCTTGTCACAAATGTGGCAGGGAGGGGGTGTTGGCACCTAATGGTTAGAGAACAGGGGTGCTGCAAAACATCCCGTAATGCTTTGGACAGATCTTCATGGCACAGAATTGTCTGGTCTAAAATATCAGTAGTGACAAATTTAAGAAAATATTTCACTTTTGCTCCTCCTCCTGTGCTAGTTGGAGGAGCAAAAGTGAAATATTTTTCTCTAAACTTCATGTCAAAATTGAAAGCCTCACAGATGATATGCAAAATTAGAACCCCATTTAAAATATTTAAAAATCAAAGAAGGGTCATATTTGCATCAGAAAAACAGAATATAACTCCATTCTTACAGCCTGTAATTAGTCACACAACACTATGATCATACAAGCAGACCTAAGAGACACTGCAAATTCACCTTCAGACCACCCCAAGATAGTGAATATTGCAATAAAGTAAGTTACACAATTTTTTTTTGTTTGCCAGTACATATATGTTATGTTTACACTATCTTGGAATCTACTAAATATAAAATAGCATTACGTCTAAAAGCAAGCCAGCTAGTGGCATGTGCCTGTTGCCTTCACTATTTAGAAGGCTGAGAAGGATCACTTAACTCCAGGAGTTCAAGTCCAGCCAGGTAACACAGCAAGACCACATCTAACAAAAACACTTCTTTATTAAAAAATGTTAATGATCATCTGGGCTTTCAGAGAGTTATAATCACTTTGGTGTTGGAGGGTCTTGCCTCAATGTTGATCGCTGCTGCCTGATTAGGGTGGTGGTTGCTGAAAGGTGGGGTGGGTATGGCAATTTATCACATACAGTAACAATGAAGTTTTCTGTGTTGATGAATTCTTCCTTCCACAAGATTTCCCTGTAACGTGATGCAGTTTGATGGCATTATACCCACAGAAGAACTTCTTTCAAAATTTGAGTCTGTTGTGAATGGGAGGTCCAGCTGCTCCACATCCTTTCCAATACTTGATGTTGTCAGTGTTTGGGTTTTAGGCATTCCCTCAGGTGTGCAGTGGTTTCTCACAGTTTTGATTTACATTTCTCTAATGGCATATACTGTTTGGCATCTCTTCATGTGACTGACTGTTTATCACCTGCATATCTTCTCTGTGGCAGTGTATGTCAAGATCTTTTGCCATTTTCTTATTGGGTTGTTTGCTTTTTGTTGTTGAGTTTAAGAGTTCTTTGCATGTTTGAATAAAGTTCATTTAATTTTCAAAAAATAAATTGGATTGAAGCATCTGAATCCCAATTACATAAGCTAAGTTTATGTAATATCCTAAATCTAGTGTTACCATTTCAACTATGTCACAGCATCTGCACAAGGTGTAGATTCCAATTTAAAAATAAAACAAGATTTTGGTTCATGCATAAAAGTTTTATCATAGATTTTAGCAATTCAGTTACCTTTCCAGGATCTACTTCTAATTCTAGTTCTCCTGCCATTTTTACCACATCTGTAGTTACTTCTTCCTCCAGTGATGTATGGACCCCTCAAATCGTCCATTAAGGTTGGAATCAACTTCTTCACACTCCAGTTAATGCTGATAGTTGGACCTCTTCCCATGATTCATAAATGTTCTTAATAACATTTAGAATGGTGAATCCCTTCCAAAAATTTTTTAATTTACTTTGCCCAGATATCAGAGGAATTACTACCCATGATAGCTATAGCCTTGCCAAATGTACTTCTGAAATAATAAGACTTGACATCAAAATTACCCCTTGGGCCACAGGCTTCAGAATAGATGTTGTGTTCACAGGCATAAAAACAGCATTAATCTCCCTGCATGTCTTTGTCAGTGCTCTTAAGTGACCAAATACACCATCAATGGGCAGTAATATTTTGAAAATAATTTTTTTCTCAACATTAGGTCTTAACAGTAGGCTTATAGTGTTTGGTAAATGATACTGTACAGTGGCATGTTCTCATCCATGCTTTGCTATTGTATTTCTAGAGCTCCAGTGGAGTAGATTCCATTCAGGATAATTCTTATGGGCATTAGGGTTTTCTGAATGGCAAATGAGTTCTGGCTTCAATGTAAAGTCCTAGGTGTGTTAGCTTGTAACAAAAGAGTCAGCTTGTCCTTTGAAGCTTTGAAGCTTCCATTTTCCCTCCCCAAACAGCCAGAATTTCTTCTCTCAATAGTTTTTGGACTTAATTTAGCATTTCATCCAAAAACACAAATACTATCAAATACATGAAGACCATTTATAAGTAATTTGGGTAAAATACATGATAAAAGAGATGAAAGAAAAGGTAAATATTGTCTTACAACATTTCCAAATCAGATACTTGTGTGTACTGATGACTTATAATAAACATTAAACTTATTTGACAAATATCATATCTTCCCAAGATCCATGATAATCTTGACCTTTATTTCTTTATTTAAATTTTACTTTAAAATGACAGTTAATTTAAAACAAGATTCAAAGTGAAGCAAAACAATTAGCTCTCAATACTTATAACAGCTGCACCCAGTGTTTTTGAAAACTGTCTTAAGAGTCCAGAGGAGCCAACTGTGATATACACTTGTTCAAGTTGCCCTGTCAATATTTGTTCTGATTGGTAGAAAATGGAAAAGAATCATAAACATTGAAGGTAAACACATCGTCTCTGTTTATGTTCTCAATGTTCCAAGAAGCAATCTAATATTTCTAAACCTTTTATACATTCTTTCACTCTCCACACTGGAACTCTTTTCTGAAATAATTTAAAATAGAAGCAACATCACATTTAACCAAGCACTTCTTCAAGCCTGTAGCAATAGACCTTGTAAGCATATAATATGAAATTGTAGCTCAAAAATATTTATTGAACCTTACAGAACCCTCACCTGAACATTATCCATGCGCTTTACTCCTGAATAAGAGTTTTGTCTTGCTTTTTGTTTCTCTTAAAAATCTTTCCATCCCGGCTCGGTGCTCTTAGCACAGTGGTTACTGTGCCAGCCACATGCACATGTCAGGTTCGAACATGGCCCGAGCCAGCGAAACAATGACAACTGCAACAAAAAAACAGCCAGGCATTGTGTTGGGTGCCTGTAGTCCCAGCTACTTGGTAGGCTGAGGCAAGAGAATCTCTTATGCCTGGGAGTTTGAGGTTGCTGTGAGCTGTGACGCCACAGCACTCTACCAAGGGTGACATAATGAAACCCTGTCTCAAAAAAAAAAAAAAAAAAACCTTCCCATCCTTATAGGCCAAATTAAAATAGCATGTGATCATAAAGTAATACAATTTATATCCCTAAATGGATTTGAAGTACTCGCCTCACAATTTACAAATACCGCTGGATTTTGAGGTCCTAAAAGGTGGGTCTATTTTATTCCTAAAATCTATTTATTTCACTAAAGTTTCAATGCAAGATTGATTGTTAAATTAGCACCTAAGGCCTATCATTTACCAAGAAAGATAGAAAAAATGAGAGATCTAGCCTACACTGTACATTTACCTTATGTCAGATACATTGTCTACCTTTTAATATACTTCATACAACACCTTATGAAATAAATCATTTTATAGCACTTTATAGACAAAGACTGAATCAAGGTCAAACAATCCTGTCAGGCTTATCCAGGATGACCTAAAATTTAAAATCATCCCATTATAAAATTTAATTTTTGAAAATTTCAAGTTTTTTTTAAAGAATTCTGGATGTACTGTCATTCAAAAAGCATAAAAAGTTGTGTAATAACCAAATTAAATGTATACTGATGCATACTTTCAATATGAAAACAATTTTGTGTTCATTATCTTGCTGACTGTATCCTTGACATCCTTATTTCTCAGACTGTAGATCAGGGGGTTCAACATGGGGATCACCACTGTGTAAAACACAGAGGCCACTTTGACTGTGTGCCTGGAGTTTTTGGAGTTGGGCACACAGTAGAGGAAGAGGATGGTGCCGTGGAAGATGGTGATGGCGGTCAGGTGGGAGGCACAGGTGGAGAAGACTTTGAGGTGCCCGCTGGCTGAATGCATCTTCAGGGTAGTGACAAGGATGAACACATAAGATGTAAGAATGATGAGCAGTGTGATTATCTCATTAGAAGTGGCAACAGTGAAAAGGAGCAACTGGGTGAGAGAAGAATCAGAGCAAGAGAGGGATATCAGGGAAGATAACTCACAGAAGAAGTGATTGATTGTGTTAAAACCCCGAAAAGATAACTTTAAAGCAGAGCATGTGAGCATCAGGGAACACGCTACTCCCCAGGCATACGATCCAAACACCAGCAAGGCGCAGAGTTTCTGGGACATGGCCACCGTGTAAAGCAGAGGATTGCAAATGGCCACAAAGCGGTCATAGGCCATCACAGCAAACAGAATCAATTCAGTCACTACAAAGGTGCAAAAGAAAAAGAATTGCACCATACACCCTGGGAATGAAATGGTTCTGTCTTCCATAATCAGATTCACCAGCATCTTGGGAGCAATAATGGAAGAATAGCAGAAATCCACAAAGGAGAGGTGGCTGAGGAAAAAGTACATGGGAGTGTGCAGTTTGGGGTTAATTTTGATGATCACAATCATCCCAAGATTCCCTACCACACTGAAGGCATAGATTGCCAGAAATATAAAGAAGAGGGGAAGCCACAGTTCTGGGTAATCTGAGAAGCCCAAGAGGGTGAACGTGGCCTCAGAAGTTATATTCCTCTCTGTCAGAAACATGTTTCCCTTTGGTACAATCTGAAAATCAATATTGGAAATAAAATATGGAAAGTGATTGATACATAAATCATGCTTAACTCTCCCCTCTGCAGAACATAAGATGAGACAAATAGTTCTCTGTTACTATCATGGTTAAGGTTAAGTATCGTGACAGAAGTAACCAAAGTTTAAAAACTACATTAAATAATAAACGTTACTTTTTCTAAAATTGTTAAATTAATTCTGGCCATGTTCTCAATATAATTTTGAAACCATAACAGTGTGATAAGTATCGACTCAAGCAATTTGGATGATAACATGCATTTAAATCCTCATGTAAAACACTGAACTTGAGGAATTCTACAAAGGAGAAAAGTCCAGCAAAAATGAGATAATTTGATATTTTGGTACTACAATTACTAATGAAAAGTGGAAACATATGAATTGCTTCTATACTTAAGGCTATTAATATTTTCCATGTAATATTATTGCACATAGCATGGTGTAGTAAAAGAATGGACCAATAATTATCATGTTCATGATTGACTATTAGTTTCGCATTTTAATCACTATTCTTCTTTTTCACTAAATTGGTCAAACAAAACTCATTAATTTCTCCATTTTATTCAACAAAGAACTATCTACTGAACAGCTTTATTCTAAAGATGAGAAAGTAGAAGTTGGAAGAAGTCACGACTTGCCCAATATATATACATATTGGATGATTAACGAACCCAGTTTTCTTGACTCTTAATTTTATATCCATTCCTGTGTATCCATCTCTGAACTTCATTACATGCAGAGACCCTAATACTTTATTTTGCAAAGATTACATTTTCTTATTCCACTTTGCTAATTCTTTCGACCACCTTTAAGACAATCTTTAGATTATAAACTATGGAAATTACTTAATAGTTCAGTGGAAGTGCTGAGAGCCTAAAAGATGTTCTGAATATCTGTGTTAAGATGCAACATAGAGAATGAAAGTTAAAGAAATGACACCATTCACAAATAAGCATTATTAAAAGTCCATAAACACTGACAAGAGCACTATCTTTTTCTTTACTCTCACTTCAAGTCACCTAGAAATATTCTTCGTGTCCCCATATTACCTGTCAAGAATATGGATGAAAAACTAAAAATGTCACCATACCCTGAAGACATTCATGAGAAAAGATTTTTTAATATACAGAATGGTGGGACTTCTCAAATCTGTGCCCTGGTAGAGTTGTTGGATAAAATAAATGGCCTTAGTTAAATATGAATCTTAGATAGATAACAAATTGTTTCTTGTAAGCATGTCTGAAATATTCCGTGAGGCATAATCATATTAGAAATATTATTTGTTTACCTAAGATTGAAATCTAATTTGGCATCCTGTATTTATGTTTGCTAAATCTGGCAATGCTATATCCCGGATGACTCTGAATCTTAGAGCAACCAACACATCTGGTCACCTGGAACTGTCCTTGTTTTAGTCATTCATACCAAAAATCCCCTCAATTATATCCCTTTATCATGAAGATCTCTTACACAAACTATCATTTTTGGTAAAGTTTATCTCTGATTCTTAAATCCAAGAAATGGGTTATAAATGTCCTAGCACTAACGACTGGGGCCCCATGCAATGCAGAGGATACTCTACGGCACTGTATGTTCAGATGTCCAGGGATTTAAGCACTAATGAGAAAAAAATCCTTTCCAGTCACTCCTGACTATGGTAAGCTCATTCTTATTGCCCCACTTTAGGGTTTCTAAACTTCAGCACTGTTGATATTTTCATTGCGGATAATTCACTGTTGTGGGAGGCTGCCCTGTGCAGTGTACCCTCAAAGCAGCATCTCTGCTGCTGTCCACTAGACGGAGCCTCACTGCCCCCAGCCCAGATGTAAAAACCAAAAATGGCTCCAGACATGGTTAAATGTTCCTTGAGGAGAGAAATCAGAGTATAAATGTCTTAACACAATAATTAAGTAAACTAGATGAGGTATATATTAACCAGTGTGATGTAAACATTCTTAATTCTATATGAAATCAGCACGTGGTACCCCATAAATGTATACATGATCTATGTGTTTATGATTTAATAAAAAAAAGTCAAAAAAAAAAAAAAGAAAAGAAAATGCAGGATTTTCTGTAGTTGAGAACGACTGCCTCATGCCCTTGATTCTGGTAGATTTTAATGTTTCTTCTCTCTGAACTTAAGACTGATGTAAATTTATATCATGGTTCACCATAACATGGGTTAAACAGTGTATATTATCTTTGAATCCAGGCATTGTAGTATCTAAATTCTTCTTCCTTATAATATCTTCTCTCTCTCTCTTTTTTTTCCTTCTTGCCCTCATCAACCAGCACTTTCCCCCCACGCTTTGTGATGTTATCCAGAAAGGGCAATCTTTATGCTATTTCTCCAGAAGGTTTATTTTATTAGTTTTAATTCATTTATATTTAAATACTCATCTCCCTTATACACATCTCAAAATTTACAGAAGCAAAGAGATATATATTCCTGAAAACTCTTAGGGCCCTTGTATTCTCCAGATCCCAGGAAATAGTTGCTGAGGACAATGCTATCAAAAAAATCAGCTAAGCCATGCCCTCTAAACAAAGCTCTATACAAAGTATAGAGAGTGTACACTTCCCCAGATGTCCAGATACATGATGTCTGCAGTGATTTGAAATTTCCCCCCAAATTACTTTTACCATGAAGAAACCACACACCTACGGCAGATTCTACATACCCTACGTAGAAAAGATTGTCTGTTTTCTCAGACCCACAAACAAGCCTGCCAGTGGAAAGGCAGCCTCTTCTGCCTCTGGAGAGCTTACTTGGGGGAGATGCTAAGACTTTTATTTCTATTGTCACTCCCAGTGGCATTGTGACCTAGAAAAAAATGGGTTGCCTTATCCTCCCGGGGCCTCCAAACAAGCAATTAAAATTAAATACTCTTTTTTGATATAATTCTGGTTTCATGGAAAACCTGAATGAAAACACCAGCAGCTTTAGAAACATTTTATATGAAAATTAACTTAAAAGTTTAAAGGCCATCTCCCTATTCTCCTTGATCATTACCATAATATTCTTTTTTCTCTTGTATAATTACAAACTATAGCAGAAGTTGTCTTTTTAATTTACTGAACAATTATATCTAGATATTTGCTATGACTCTGGTCTTAGCAAAGCCTAACTTTCCCTTGCTACACTGACCACCCTAGAGAAACAGGAGCTTCTGCCTGTAGGTCTCTGGGCTACTTGGTCATATTCCTGCCAAGGATACTTGGCGCACAGCATTTCTGCATATACATTGAGTACGTGACTACAAATGTTTGGAGTTTGCTTCTCAGTGTCCCCAGAAGCAGCTACATCTGACTAGAACAAGTAAAGTTATTTCAGACATCCCGAATAACATGTAAGCAAATATGATGTCCGCTATGCACTTTTTCTTTTCTTTTGGTTGATCATACGGCTTTCATCACTCCATGTAGACCATGAAGTCTCTCCAAATGCCACATTTCCATGGAATTCTTAATTATCTTCTTCATCATTGCTGAAAATTCTTCAGATCATAGTAACACTTGCACTTTTCAGTAGGGTCCTAATTGGCCTTTATGCCTGTAAATTCATCCTTGTATTTATCTGTCACACCAACACTAACATAACTCTTTACCAAAAAAAATCTATTTATGTCTTTTTTTATGTGCATAAAGTATCTCTGGGTACCTGTACTAAGTATTTTTCACATGGCTGAGATGAAAGAAGAGAAAGTTGACTTCGTGAGTATATCACTTACTTCAAAAATAAATGCATCAAGTAAGTATAAACTAGACCCAGATAAGTTTTAGCTTATTTTTAGGCCATTGGTATAAAAATCAAATAGTCATGAATTGGAAAATCTTCTCCGTGATATGAATATTTAATTTTAAAAAGCTACAATAACAAAATCATCCTCCTATTTGTAAATCTGAGTGATTCCCAATCACTTATATATGTGTTTCCATGTTCCTAAAAGTGGCATCGAAAGCCTTTTCTACTGGAATTATTCCTCCTCACTTTTCTGTACAAATTACATCAATATCGATCTATCATCTATTGCTCTTGTCTTGCGTCTCTGCACATTTCCGTAATATCTCATCAACCAGGTCTACAGTTAATTTACTATTTAGCTTATTCATCTGGCTGAGGTGTGAAACCTTTCACGAAATAGTTTATGACTCCTCCAGACCAAGTTTATATTTCTTTGATAGTCACAATTTCAGTGAATTGGACTTTGTTTCCTTTTTGCTCAGGCCATGGTGTGCTACAGTGATCTGTTTATACATTTACAAGGCATTCCCCTCAACTAAGGCACAGGCTCCTGGAGATCACAAATATTCTCTTGAACCCGTGTCTCCCCCTCACGTATTGCTACGTCTACTGAAGAATGTACGTATGTACATATAAGTATTATTAAGCATAGCCCTTAGCCTTATTTCATTAATCTGAAATATTTCCTCTAAGTCTGACACTCTTCTAGTTAGGATTAAGAATGTGTCCACTTTTAAAGACCAACCATTAATTGTTAGAACCAGAAACAAATCACAAGTTTTTCTCTTTTTGATTTTATGTGGTACAATGTGCTGATTTTATATACAATTTGGAATGCTTACATCAAACTGGTTAACATAGCCTTCACCTCACTTACTTAATTATTGTTGTGACATCTGTACTCTACTCTTAATAGATTTGACATGTACCCTTGCAATATACAACACAGCTGAGGTCCCACCAATACCCTCCCTCCACCTACTTTCTCCTCTACCCTCCCTCTCCTCTTCCCTCCTTTATCCTGGACTATAGTTATGTCTTATCTTTCATATGGAAGTGTGGCTGATTATATATTGGTTTCATAATGGTCCTGAATACATTGGATTTGTTTCTCCCATTCTTAAGATACTTTACTGAGAAGAATATGTTCCAGTTCCATCCATGTAAAAATAAAAGAGGTAAAGTCTCTATCTTTTTTAAGGCTGCATAATATTTCATGCTATACATATATCACAATTTGTTAATCCATTCATAAGTCAATGGGCACTTGGACTGCTTCCATGTGTTGGCAAATACAATTTGGGCTGCAATAAACATTCTGGTGTAAATATCTTTGCTGCAAAGTGATTTTTGGTCATGTGGATATATACCTAGTAGAGGAATTGCAGGATCAAATGACAGGTCGACTTTTAGTTCCCTAAGTGTTCTCCAAACTTCTTTCCAGAAGGAACATATTCACTTGCATTCCCACCAGCAGTGCAGAAGTGTTCTCTTCTCTCCACATCCACACCAATATCTGTAGTTTTAGGATTTTGTAATGTGGGCTAATCTTGCTGGAGTTAGATGATATCTCAAAATGGTTTTGATTTGCATTTGTCTGATGATCATAATGAATGAATCACAGCTCTTAACTCCGAGAGTCCTGATTTTACTCTGTGTTATGACCATAGGCCTTTGTTATAAGAATCAAAGAATTAATGAATTAGAAAATCTAGAACATGGTATAAAAATTCAGTTTACTATAAAATGTATGAAAATATGGATTCCATTCTTCTTTTTCCTGACAGAATTCTAGAAAAGAGCATTAGTATTTTAGTCCATGCTATTTAATGTATGATAAGTCATACTTGCATACATTATAACATCTCTGTGATTGGATATAGCTTATAATTGATAGCAAAGAAACTTTCGTGTCATAGATGAATTATCAAAGATTGTTTCATGTGGGAATGTTGGGTGGTTTTGAGTCTTGTAACAAGTAAACTATGAACTGGTATGGATATGGGGAAGTGAAGTGCCTGGTGAGAAATATTTCAGAAACAACATTCCTTATTCTCGGAAGCAGTGCCATCTTCTATATAGTTAGGCTCATCATTAACAGAAAGGCCTAATTTAAAATGTATGGATTGTCATAAATGTTGAAGGCTTAATTTAAAAATGAAATGAGTTCAATTCTTGTGAAAATAGTCTTTCAAAATAAATGTTATTGATTAAATCAAACTCAGAGTTTAGATGGACTCATCTCAACTCATAGGTAGTGACAGAGACAAGATCTGTAACACAACCTGCAGTTTGTTAAATGTAGGTAAATGTTAAATGACATTCCTTAGTGACATAAAAATTCAAAACAAATAAACTCATTTTCAATGTTTATCTTTATGTTAACTTTAGCAACATAAAGCATGCTTTGCTCTAGGCCAAAAATACTCAAGCTCTAATTCCTACATTTTCAAAGAAAGTTCTGCTGAGATTACTTACAACATCAAGGCAGTTCTAAAAGAGTCAAACAAGTTGGTAGACTGGAACAAATGTCAGAATATGGGTTATTTTATCTCTGAAGTTCATTTACAGTGTTCTTAAAAGGCTACTTGTTGAAATGTTTAATTAATTTTTAAATATTGAACTTTTTTTCTGGTTATTGACTTTTCTGCTAAACAGATGTTTAATATAGAATTGCTCATATGCTTGGATTGATTCCTCAGGGTGTGATTATAGAATAAGATGAATTATTATAATAAAATATTTGTAAGAAACTCTACAATTTGTTCCCATTAAAAGTGATGTGTAAAAATGCCTTCCCCCACTAAGAATTATTATAACAAGCCAGAGGCATAATATAGTTATTGCTATTTAATAGTGTGACAATTACCAAGGAAAGACAGGTAGTGTGTGTAACTCTCTTCCATAACATCAATAGATCTGTCAGATAAAATCTAGTATTTTGAATGTTAAATTGCATTACAAAACAGTGTAACCATCTTTCTTATGAAAGAAGTTGAGGTGAGGACAGTGAGATATTATTTCGTGTCTGGCTGAAAGTTCAATGCTAAGAATGCATTGAGAATTTATTTAGAAATGTGTGTATGTTAATGGAATATTACAAAGAAATTATTCTCAATAAATGATGTTATGAATATTACTGCATGGTTTAGGAATGGAATTCAGACAATTATTTTGTAGGGATTCATTCAACAAATATACAAAAGATTAAAAATAAATAAAACCCAATAAACAGCATACCAAATTTTAAGTTAAATATCATATAAATGTGAAGTAAAATACAGAAAGGGGTAGTATTTATTTTTACTAAATTTATCCTCAAGTTGCCAAGAAATTGAATATAAACCCACTAAAATATAAACTACTTGCTAAAATAACCTAATACATAAAATTAAATGGAATTACCAAATTATAATATTTTTGCCAACTTTATCCTTAAAACTTAATACTTTTTAAAATTTAAAATTTTTTATAAATCATTGTGAAAATAAATAGCAACCAATGGAAATATAAGGAAATTTTGAATAAAACCCTCATAGAAAGTAATTCAAAATTTGAGCTTACATTTTACAAATCTCTCTGTTTTTGATTTTTGTGTCTCTAAGTTTCAGGTTGAAACAGAACTAAATCCACTGTCTTAAATACGTCAACATGAGGGTTTTTACTGATGCTATATTGATAGAGTGCTATAGCGTCACAACTCACAGCAACCTCAAACTCTTTGGTTCTAGTCATCCTCCTGCCTCAGCCTCCCAAGTAGCTGGGACTACAGGCGCCCACCACAACGCCCGGCTATTTTTAGAGACAGGGTCTCACTCTGGCTCAGATTGGTCTCAAACCTATGAGCTCAGTCAATCCACCGGTGGTTGGCCTCCCAAGTGCTGGGATTATGGGTGTGAGCCACCTCACCAGCTCTACTGACTCTATATTACATCTAAAATACATTATTATTCATATGTTTCTTTACACAATTTCTGCATAATTTATTCATTCTGAATGTATCATTTAATTCATTCTGAATGTATCATTTAATTTGCAATAGACTGTCAAAAGACAAGTGAACGTAAAAGCTGATGTAAGACTTGTGGTTTAGTCATTTACATCTATTCCTCAATACTTTCCTAATTCTGAGTCAACCTTTCCATTCTATCACATTAACAAGGTCCTACTAATTGCTAAAAGAACTTATGATTAGCAACTACATGTTTTTGATAAAAGGTGCCCAGTAGATATCGGGGAGGATTTCCTCAATATTTCCTCCAATGGGTTATCTATGTTTTTAGCTTTTTCTTCTTCTATAGTGCCTATAATTCCAATGTTAGTTTGCTTCATATCGTCCCAAATCTCTCTTACTGATTGCTCAGATTTTTTTATCCTCTTCTCTGTCTTTTTGAATGATTGGGTTATTGTAAGAGACTTGTCTTCAAGCTATGAGATGTTTTCTTCTCCTTGGTTTAGCATGTTGTTAAAGATTTTTACTGTGTTTTCAAATACCCTAAATGACTTTTTCACTTCTTTAAGTTCTATTATTCCCTTTCTTATGCTTTCTAGCTCTGTAGTAGCTTCTTAATTTTGTTTCATCTTAATTACTATAACTAAAAGAGTCAAGGAAAATGTAATAGCCCTTACTTTACAGAAAGTGTGACAAAATTAATAGATTTGCCATAAGATTTGGCACCATGGGGATTTCTCTCTAAATCTTAAAAGGTGACCAAGCCGCCTCCTTTTTTATCATTTTGTTTACGCATTTTACCAAGAATCAATTGCATTTATAATTAATATAATTAGAGATTGAGAATATTTTTTTCTAGTTTTTAATTATTATGAGTACATAATTTTGCGTCTTTATAGGGTATCTGTGATATTCTGATCAACATAGTGTGAGTTAATCAATTCAGGGTAATTGTGTATCCATCACCTCAGGGGTTTAACATACTTTGTGTCAGGAACATTTCTTTTCTGCTGTTTTAATTATAAAGTCTACCCTAACTTACTGTTGACATAGGGACTTTGTCATGCTATCAAAAGTTGTTAATTCTATCTCACTATATCTTTGCACCCATTAACTATCCCAACCTTCTTTCCACCCACCCCATCACTTTTCCCACCCTCTGTAAGAGCTATTCTACTCTCTGTCTCAATGCAATCAACTTCTTTTAAGATTGAGCTCCCTCATATGAGTGAGAACATGCCAGCTTTGTCTTTCTGTGCTTGGCTTATTTCTCTTATCAAAATGTTCTCCACTTCTATCCATGTTGTTGCAAAATGCAGGATTTGATTCTTTTGTGGCTATATAATATTTCACTGAGTACATGTACCACAATTTTTTTATCCATTCACTCACTAGTGGACACTTAGGTTAATTCTATAACTTGACTATTGTGTATGGTACACAATGTACATGAGAGTGCAGATATTTTTTCAATATACTAAATTCCCTCACTGGACTATATATCTAGCAGTGATATTGATGGGACACATGGTAGTTTTAGTTTTGGGAGACACCTCCATGCTGTTTTCCAAAGTGGCTGCACTAATTTACATTCCTGGTAATGGTATATGATGATTTCTTGTCCTTTGTCTACATCTTAACCAGGACTCATGATTGCCTGCCTTTTTGATAAAAGCCATTTTAACTGGAATGATATGACATCTTCTGGTAGTGTTGATGTGCATGTCTCTGATGACGAATGATGTTGAGTATTTTGCATATACAGGCTGGCCATTTACATGGCTTTTTTTTTTTTTGAGAAATAAGATAAAGTCTTGACTCTTCAGTGTTCAGAAATAGAAAAATGTAAACACTCTTGGAGAGATAATAAGAGGGAGAAGAAACTCTTACTTGTGTCCCTTGCATCATAAATGGCACATCCCTCTGGAGTTGTGCTTGTTAGATGTGTTCTCATTTTCACATCCACCTATTTTTATTTTGTTTTGTTTTGTTTAATCTGTGCTTCTGCTGCTGGGGTTTGCAAAGGGCAGCCCTCCTTCCTAACTGGCTCCCTGTTAGATGCTGACAAAAGAAGAAGAGGAGAAGAGGAAGAAGAAAAGAAAAGGAGGGGGAGAGAAAGAAAATGGAGAGGACAGACAAGAAAATTTCTCTATATTTTTCTGTTTTTATTAATGTTATTCCAGCTACAGTAGATACTTGGTGTCTTCCTCCAGCATCATACGCTACTCTCTTCCCAAGTACCAGCAATAGTCTGACATGGTTCCCTCTGGTGTCCAAAGCCCCCACTAGGATGTACCAGCAAAGTGACAAAACTGCTGAGCGGACCCTCCTCCCAGAGACCCAGTCCCAGGAGAGTTTTGTCTCCACCACAAGGGCTTAGCCCACCTCACCACACTGCTTCTCGGCTCTGAGTTTCTGGTGACCATACCTCTTCCCTGTTGCCCTCTGACATCAAGAGCAGTAGGTACTTACAGCAGTTAATGAGATTTCAGTTAATACACAGCATTTCCTTTATATTCTTTCAGTCCTCTAATAGCTAGCATTCCCTATAGTAAGTCCTGCTGAATATTGGTTTTCCTAAGTGGACCTTGACTACTAGAACATACATGACAGCACAGGTCATTTTACAATTCCAGAAGAACTTGAAATTCATGCAATCATTCCAATATGCATAACATTAATTCACCAGTGTTAACCATCCATTAAAAAAAAAAACTTAAATTCCATAAGATATTCATTTGAATACACACTGAATACTTGCTGAATGTCAGTGAGAACACAAATGTTAGGAAAATTTAATCTCACTAAAGCCTATGAATTAATAGTATAACCCAATGCTGAAATGGAGAAAACCAAGATTTGAGGAAGTTAAATTACTTAACAAATTAAAAAATCAAGGTCAAAATACCAATCTTAATTTTCAAGAACTCAAGTTTATTGCTTCCCTAATGTTATTATAGATACAGACAGCCAGATAAGCTCCATTTTAACATGTAAATGCAATAACAAAATTGGTGTTAACTTGTTAAGGAATTACAAAACGTGTCAGTTGTATATATCAGTCATGAACAAATGAAGAGATGTGCTTTAAATCCACAGAAAATGGGTGAAACATAAGGAATTTCAACACAACCAAAGACACATTCAAAGAACATAAACAAAGGTTAGAAGTCCATTTGTAGTGCCAGTAAGCACATCATCCACAGTGGATTTGAAAGTTAGCATGAAGATAAAAGGAAGATATGAACTCAGAGAAGAGGCTTCATTCAGAAACGCTGATGCTTATCACAGTTTATACTTATAATAACAGTTTTTCAATGATTATGCAAATTGAGTATTTTTTCTCCAATTTGCTAACAGAGAGAGCAACAATTAATTACATTCTAGAGATTATTCTAATCTGCTTACACATGCTTCAAGCTTCTCTAATTCAGTTTTTCTAAGATTATTATGAAATAGTTATAATTTTCTTCTTTTATCAGGAAACACAGCATCCAAAATTCCAACAACACTGAACAGTGCAATACGTAAAACAAACTAGTAAAAGACATGCCAAATAAACCATGAACATAATAAAAAAATAATAAAAAGATATGCATATACATATATGAATATATGGTATTATCAATATGTGTACACTCTCTTTGACAACTCTGTGAGCTTCATTATAAAATTAAAGATATTTTATTTTGAAAGGAAATATCATTTCCACAATAAACCTATAAAGGTTTTATTGCAAACTAAATGTCTTAAAGATATTGCTCGTATCTATTTTTAATATTATAAATTGATGCAAGTGGGATCAATATTCTCTTACAAATTCAAAAGGCAGCAATGTAAGCCAATTTCATCACTCTTCTCTACAGTCCAAGGCTGCAATCTCCTATGGACTCTGCCTGTTTCCACTTTGGAATCCTAAATCCTGCGAATTAAATCTTCTCTAGGAATGCATCTTGGAGCCTACCACTTTTCTGAGAGCTTCCTTCACATCCTTGTTCCTCAGGCTGTAGATCAGGGGGTTCAGCATGGGAATCACTACAGTGTAGAACACCGTGGCCACTTTGTCAGCATCCCCACTGTCACCAGAGCTGGGCCTGCAGTAAATGGAGAGGATCGTTCCATGGAAGACCACGATGGCCGTGAGGTGGGAAGCACAGGTGGAAAATGCCTTGCGCCTGCCCTCTGCAGAGCGAATCCTCAGGATGGTGACCAGAATAAACAAGTAGGAAGTGAGAATGATCACGATGGCGAAGATCTCATTGAAGGCGGCCACAGTGAACAGCAGCACCTCATTCACAGTGACATCTGAGCAAGCAAGGCTCAGGAGAGGGGGCAGATCGCAGAAGAAGTGGTTGATCACATTTGATGTGTAGGACGGGATCTCCAGAGCTGAGCACAAGTGGATGAGAGAGCACACTGTCCCACAAAGGTAGCAGCAGGAGACCAGCTCCACACAGAGCCTGCGAGACATGGTGACAGTGTACAGCAGAGGGTTACAGATGGCCACAAAGCGGTCGTAGGCCATCACTGCCAGCAGGAAGATCTCAGTGACCACACATGTGCAAAACAAGTAGAATTGCGTCATGCACCCCAGGAAGGATATAGATTTGTCCTTGTTGAGAATATCAGCCAACATCTTGGGCACAATGACTGAGGAGTAGCAGAAATCTACAAAGGATAAGTGACTGAGGAAAAAGTACATGGGAGTATGAAGCCGGGAGCTAACTTGGATGAGTGCCGTCATACCCAGGTTGGCCAAAACTGTGACTCCATAGATGAAGAGGAAAATCAGTAGGAGGAAAGCTCGCAGCTCAGGGGCGTCTGACAATCCCAGGAGAATGAACTCTGTCACGGCAGTGCAGTTTTCCTTGCCCATGTCCACAAGTTATCTGAGATGGAAGAAAAAAAAAGAAAAAAAAAAAAACAAAACTTAAAGTCATTCTCTTTTATATAACTTTGAAATAAGCCTCTTTCCTATAAAAACTCATCAAAATAAGTTTGACAGTTAATTTTATCAATAAAAATAAGACTCTTTGGGAAATATAGGAAAAATTCTGACTTTGTATAATTGTTATGATACAGATGTTTCAAGTTCACAGTCATTAGGTCAAAGACGTTACGATTTATATGAACTGAGATGGCTCTTCTCTATAGACTTTTACTAATGAGAACTTGTCACTGAATCATTAAAGAAGAAGTCAAGTAGGAAGTGAGGATGATTACTTAATTTGCCTCTGTAATGTAAAATTCATATCCCTTTTTTCCTGGCAAACTCCAAATTTGGATACTAAAAGATAATTTTTAAAATATAGTTACTTTTTCTGAATTTTACACTGAAGGAATGAGAGACATGTTTATTTAAGTTCCTTAACCCACATGGTTCACATTTTGTTGATGTATTTTAAATAGAGAAAGTAAGTTTTATACTCCATATTAGTATTATTTTCATAAAATTTGGATAGTGATTTTGTTCATTACACTTACAATAATGTGAATGATTCAGAGAATTGGTACTCTTGAGGACAACATCACTGTAACTATGACACATCAGTGTTAACAAGATCACTTGGGTAAAAGAATATACTGCTTTTAATCTATTTGGATAACTGGTCAAATAATAGGAAATGACTTTTAAATGACTGTTGCTGCATTGCGGCATGACTTATAATATTAAAACTTAGAAATAACTGTCAAACAAGAAAGAATGATCAAAATTATAGTGTACACATGAAGAAAAAGCATGCAGCTAATAAAACAATCATTTTGAATGATATATAATGACATCAATATGTACTGTGGTAAAAAGTGATAGCTAAAGATACCAGGCAGATATAGACAAAATATTATATACATATATTCATGCAGTATACACATACAGATAAGTTGCATTGTATATTTAATCCTTACAACACACACAAACATAAATATTTTCTTCCTCTTATTTTTTAAAATAATCCACAAACACGCTTGAATTCTCACAAAACATAAGTATTCTGTGGTGGGGCGGGAAATGAGGGTAGAATTTTTTTTTAATAAGGTATCTCTACCTTCCAGGTTTTTGACACATAATAAATGCAAAAAGAGGGTGAGAAGTCCCTCATTTATTCTCTATCTTCCCAACCCCTGGTAAACTCTAAAGGCCCCAGTCAGGTATTCCTAGAGGAAAAAGAAGTGGACACAAACCAGCAGCTTATTTGTTTTTATTCTTCAACTGATTTCAAAGATATGAAGGATAAGTATGTCCCTAAATCCTACTTTGGAAACAAATACTTGTGATAGGATGGCTTTCTCTCTACAAATGACCAGGAAAAGTGAGTCATTTGTCGTTCCCTGAGTTCAAAGAAATTGATAATTTTTCAATATGCTTTTGAATTTTCACATCTACAGCTAACACATCAAGATGTGAATTGTCTGCAGAGCAGTGCATCTGTACCAGGAGAGACTTTGATCCCAATATGATATTTGTCAAAGTCTGGAGACATTCAGGGTTGTTAATGACAGAAAGTGGGAACTACTTACACCTACTAAGGAAGCTGCTAAGTGTCCCACTCTTCCTTGAGAGTCTCTCTGCACCCCACCCCTTAACCCCAACACACACGACAAAACATTCTCTGGACCCAAATGTCAATAGCGCCATAGCTGAGAAACCTGCCTTAGAGAGATATTTCAAAGGGCTTTGCACAAAGCCAAAATGTCTCCCCCACCATTTTTCTGCTTTATGGTGGTTCACATGTCCATATCTCTCCACGACCAGTCCTGTAGGACTGTCACTGCCACCTGCAGCACCAAGGTAACAGTGTGGAGAATATTATATGGTCTCAACCACCTTTCCTGGGTGGAGTTAGGGTTAGAGAGGGGAACAGGGAGGGAGAGGGAAACCAGCCTTCATTCCAGTCTGTGCTTAGTGTTTCCCATCATGCTAATATTCATTACCTGGTTCAGCAGATGCTCGCATCTCCCACCAGGCTGTCTCTTAACAGACAAACAGGAAAGTATCTTAATTAAAGAGCCCTCAAAGCATGGCATTTCTCAATGTCCAATTAAGAGGAAGACAAAAAAATTATTTTTAACAAAATTATATAATACTACTGCCCTCCTTTAAAATTCCCACTTTTCCTACATAACGCATAAATTAACACATAACCAAAAAAAAAAAAATGAAGCTTCCAGCTAGCAGAAAATATTATTCATTTTGATTCCTCAAAATACAAAGTGAAGTCCAACCAGGCAAACCATTGGACAGATGTTGTGTCCCCTGTTTCTGAGTATACTGGGATGGAAAACATTAGGGGCTTATATTTGTGTGTGTGACTCTCTGGGGCCCACGTTCCATAAGCTTCCCCCAAATAAGCATTGATCTCTGTGGAATATCAATAAGAGAGTAAAAACTCTACCCTGTCTTGGGACTCAAACTAATATCGACCACTATGGAATAAAATCAGAGGAGAAAACAATGCATCTTAGTACATGTTATTATCATCTAACACAGTTACATTCAGAGTCCATGATAAATTTCTAAACATCCAAATTTTGCCTCTGGGAATGAGTCCCCACACTGCCATTATGAAATATATGAATAGGCCTCAGACACTTTGCCTTATACTCAAAAGCTCCTTCCTAAAGGATGTAGGGTCTGAAGCTACACCAGAGGTCTACAAAGCAAAAGAGAACAATGAATCTCTTGACTAGGAAATTATAATAATTGCTCACATATACTGAGTATTTCCTATGCTTTAGGTACAAGTCTAACTACAACTAATAACATATTTCTTCTGTAGAAAAATAAGTCAGGACTGCTATCCCCCTTTACCAAAAAAGGTGACTGAGGTGCAGCAGGCCTGATTTTTCCAAAGTCACACACAGACTCCCTATCAGAGAGAGGCTTTATGTTGCTGACTGGTTTGTTCTGCCCAATGACTGTGAGGAAGAACATATCTCCAGAGAGGTTTCGGGATGGGACGCTCCCTGGTAAACATGACCTCATTAAATGGGAATGTCTCAAGGATCCCCCCAGGTCTGCTCCTTTACTGTCTATATACCTGAACTATAGGGTCCAAAGCACCATCTAGGTGCCTCTACAGAAGCCAAATGTTTTGAAAATGTTATGAATGTAATGAGATACAGGTGAGCAATTTCCAAATACTCAATAATCTGTATGTGTTTTCCTAAAATTGACCTGACAATTCCCTACATTTAAGGAGGTTTTCTGGTTCTCCTTTTCCACCTAGAATTCTCATATTCACTCTTCACACTAAGGGATTTCTCTAATACATTGACATCTAACTACTTGAATTGTTTTGACTAGGAAAATAAAATCAGTTTTCCATATTCTAAAACAATAGGTTAACTCAAAATGTTATCCCTGGTGATTAAATTTTCTTCAATCAGCACAGTTTAAACCCATTGTATGATTTCTTGTTTCTTTCCAGTGTACATAAATAATTTTTTTTTTTAAAAAGAATGGCACTTGACATTAATCTAGCCAATATAGTCATTACCTGTTGGCTATATAGTATATGTATGGCTATATAGATGTATAGTATGCTATATATACTGAAATATACAGGAGAATGATGAAAACTTTTCTTTAATACCTATTCCTTTGTTCTTAATGAGTCACCACACTATTGTCACAACAGGCATCCCCATTAAAAGTAAAAGGCTTATGAAAGAAAAGCTAAAAGTGCAGGTATAAAGAACGCCTGGGCAGTGATGTCTTATGTCAACCAGGAAACCCATTCATATGAAAACTACTTTGCTTACCTATTAGTCTTAGATCAGGGGTCCTCAAACTACTGCCTACAGGCCACATGCGGCCCACTGAGGACATTTATCCGGCCCAATGGGTGTTTTTGCCACCACTGCCTGTCCTGCTTAGCAGCCAACTCGTCCTGGGCCTGCAGTGCGCATGTATGGAATGTGAGCTGAACTCTCCAACTCCCCTGCATTTATATTCTGATTGCTATTCAGTTGTGTACGATGTTGTATGTTGCGTGCTGTGTAAGCCCCGGTTCACACTGTTGCAATCTCTGAGCAGTGCGAGTTCAGCCATATGCTTGTATGGCTGAACTTGCATTAGATTCGGAAGAAAAAAGACATATGTGCCTTCTTTTTTTCTGCAGTGGAATCTGATCGCATGGGTCTTCTCACCCATGCAATCAGATTCCTATGCAAGTTCACAGATTGCAGTGAGGTTCGCACAGGGTAGTGTGAACTGGAAAGGTGGTGGAGGAACCAGCTCTGTAATCATGCCAGTTCTCACACCTCACCAGTGTGAGCCTGAGGTAAAAGTAGACTTCCACCAGTATGGGCACTGGTGAGGCTGAAATGATGTGGACTGGCAAGGCTGCCTTGATGGACACTGATCAGACTGCATTGATGGGTAGTGCAGTCTATATTTTTCTGTGTGGGCAAAGTTGTATATTGTTTTTGTATATATGTATTCTAATAGCAATTTGGAATCCCTAGGAAACAATGATATCAAGAAAGAGAAAAATTGAGTTGGAGTGTAGGCTATTCAAAAAACAGTGGACTTATGATTACTTTTTCATGTAGTACAAGGAAAGAGCTGTGTGTTTGATATGCCAGAATATAGTGTCTGTGTTCAAAGAATATAATTTGTGCAGACACTTTATATCAAACTCAACATAAAGATAAATATGATTATTTGGTTGGAGAAGTGAGAAAAGATAAAATATTAAAACTGAAAAATACATTGACAACTCAGCAAAATACTTTTGTGAAGCAGAAGCAGCTGAATATTTCATCACTGTGAGCAATTTTTCAAGTTGCCAAGCTAATAGCGTGCACTGGCAGACCATTTGTGGAGGGACAATTCATTAAAGAATGCCTTCTTTCTGTTGCCAAAGAGATGTGTCCAGAGAAAGCTGATTTATTTAGTACAGTGAGTCTTTCAGGACCCTCCATTACATGAAGGATTGATGAAATGGGAGACAGTTTGCATCAGCATTTGCAAAACTCCGCAAAAAAATCTTTCCTATTTTTCTGGCACTCAATGGAAGTAATGATGTTCATGATTCTGCACAACTTCTAATTTTTATTTGGGGACAAATGACTATTTTGAAGTCACAGAAGAGTTTGCTGCACTGCAAAGCATCAAAGGAACAATTACAGGAGAGGATATCTATGAAAAGTGTTGCCAAACTGTGAAGGTTTTGGAGCTGGACTGGGCTAAACTAGCCAGTGTGACAACTGATGATGCTCCTAGCATGGTGGGGTCTAAAAAAGGAGTAATTGCTCCCATTAACCAAGAGATGGACAAACATAACCATTCTCATCCCATAGCCATACACTGTCTCATCCACCAGCAAGCTCTGTGTAGTAAATCACAGAAGTGGGACTCTGTTATGAAAATTGTGGTATCTTGTGTTAACTTCATTAGAGCTAATGTACTATACCACAGACAATTTCGGGAATTTCTGTCTGAGCTAAATGTTGCCTATGAATATGTTCCATACCACACAGAAGTCCATTGGCTGAGTCGAGGGAGAGTTTTGAAACATTTCTATGACATACTTCCACAGATTACAGCTTTTCTGCTTTCAAAAAACAAAGAAGTATCAGAGCTCAATGATGCAGAATGGAAATGGCATCTTGCCTTTCTGACAGATGTAACAGAGCTACTCAACAGTTTCAATGTGCAACTTCAAGGAAAGGGGAAACTCATCTGTGATATGCAATCACATGTGAAAGCACTTGAAGTAAAATTAGGCCTCCTCATGAAACAAGTGAAGGATAAAAATTTCTGCCATCTCCCCACAACTCAAAACCTGTTAGCAGAAAATCCATTGGCTGCATTCCCAAACAAAAAATGTGTGGATTCACTGGAAAAGTTTCTAAAGGAGTTCCAATTTAGATTTAAAGAGCTTCATCTCCATGAACAGGACATACAGCTTTTCCGTAACCCATTTTCTATTGACATTAAAAATGTGGATACGATTTACCAAATGGAACTGGCTGAACTGCAGAATTGTGACTCTCTGAAAGACGCATTCAAGTCAAGCAGCCTTCCTAATTTCTCTCCCCTCTGAGGGTTCCTAATCTCAGGAACCATGCCCTCAAAATGGCAACCATCTTTGACAGCACTTGTGTCTGTGAAACATCTGAAATCTCCAAGCAGATCTAGACTGACTGATGCACAATTGCATCACTTGTTACAACTAGCAGTGACAAACATGGAACTGGACATTGACCATTTCATTAGCCAAAAGCAAGCCCATAGTTCCCATTGAAATACTGGTAAGTTTGTTGATTTAACTTTACTTGTTTTTCATTTTAAATATTGTATTTGTTCCCGTTCTTTTTTTTTTTTACTTCAAAATAAGATATGTGCAGTGTGCATAGGAATTTGTTCATAGTTTTTTTTTTTTTTAAACTATAGTCTGTCCCTCCAACAGTCTGAGGGACAGTGAACTGGCCCCCTGTTTAAAAATTTTGAGGACCCCTGTCTTAGACTTAGAGACATGGGAAGTGATATTGAAACTTGTCTTAAATGTATGTATTTGATTGAAGTTAATTTGATGATCATTACCCATAAATTGAAGAACATAAATATGAAATGCTAAGCTTTTGGTGAAATATATTTAAATCACATAAGATAGTAGCATATTAAAATATATTATAAGCAAGTTTTAATGAAATCAACAATTTTAAATTTGAAACAAATCATATTACTTTAAGCAAGTTGTCCCTGTGTAGAATAACATACATCTTTAATAGTTATAGCATGTGATTTCAGGAAGTCTTTGGGGTAACCTCCCCAGAATTGGAGAAAATAGTTAGGCTAAGCAAGATGGCTAAATGGAAATTTCCAGCTAACTTCCCTTTGTGTGAATAACTATTTCAACTATCTATACAAAGAAGTGCCTTCAGAAGAACTATGTGTCTGTTCATCAGGGCAGTTTCGCCAGGAGTCTTCAAGAATCACAGCATTACTAGGCTTGGGGCCACCCCAGAGCTGGTTCAACTGTGGTCATCAGAGACTTAGATTTGAACACTCACTTCCATGTAAGTCTCCAGAAAGCCTTCTAAGGGAGGACAAGTTTAAAGAAGCCCAGACTGGGAAGATTAGATACTTAACACTTCAATGCATAGACATTGAAGAACATCCACGAGCATCAAGGACTTACAGGATGACTTGACCGCACCAAACAAACTAAATAAGGTACCAGTGACCAATCCTGGAATGACAGAGATAGGAGACCTTTCCGACAAAACTTCAGAATAACCATCCTGAAGAAGATCAAAGAACTTCAGGTCAAGACAGAGAAGGAATTCTGGAGCCTATAAGAAGTTTAATAAAGATGTCAAAGTAATAAAAAACAAGCAGAAATTCTAGAGCTTAAGAATCGATTGACTCATTCAGAAATGTATCATAGTTTTTCAACAACAGAAAAGATCCAGCAGAAGAAAGAATTAGTGAGCTTAAAGACAGGCTATTCACAAATATTTTCTAGGAAGGGGAAGGAGTGAACAGGGGTAGGGGTGAAGAGAGAGAGGGGAAGGGAAGAGAGGAGGGAGAGTTGGGGGAGAAGGGAGGGCATTTGGTGGGATCTCACCTAATGTGCACAATGCAAGGGTATATTTCAACCTCTTTTCTGTTTACATGGATGGAGCTGGAACATATTCTACTATGAAACCAATTTATAACCCTCTCATATGCAAGCTATAACCCAACTACAGTGCAAGATAAAAGGGAAAGAGGAGGGGGACAGTGGATGGAGAGAAGGTAATTGGTGGGACCACACCTAGGGTGCATCGTACAAGGGTATATGTTAAATTTACTAAGTGTAGAATATACATGTCTTAACACAAAAACTAAGAAAATGAAGTGAAGGCTATGTTAACCAGTCTGATGAAAGTATTTCAAATGGTATATAAAACCAGCACATTGTACCTCATAACCACATTAATGTACACAGCTGTGATTTAATTTAAAAAAAAAAAAAAAAACAGAGTAAATTTTAAATGTCTTAGCACAAAAAAATAAGTGAGGTTATGGCTATGTTATTCAGTTTGATTTAAGCATTCCACATTGTATATCTCATATTATCACATTGTACCCCATGAATGTGTACAGCTATGATTTTAATTAAAAATGAGACTCTGTCTCAAAAAATTATCTAAAAAATAAAGACAAAAAGACAAGTTGTTCATAAAAAGACCAGAAAAATAAAAAGAAAAAAGAAATAATAATGAATTACACTCAGAAGATCAGGAAAATAGCCTCAAAAGAGCAAATTTCATAGTTATTGGTATTGAAGATGAGGTAGAAAGAAAGACTGGGGTAGAAAGTTTGTTCAAAGAAATAAGAAAGATTACTTTCCAAACCTAGAGTAAGATAACAATATTCAGGTACCACAATTTGAGAAAGGGAGTGACTCTAATGACTATATTAAAAAAAAAAAAAAAAAAAAAACTCCAAATTTTTTTACTTAAACACAACAACCACTTAATGCTTGCAACAATATAACAAGGATCTTCCTGGCAGTTCTTCAGATCTGAACCTGTGTCGGCTTGGCATCTGAGAGAACTTCACATTCAAGTCTCCTATCTTCCTAGGTGGTAGCTCATGTGATGGGCATGTGAGCTATTTTTTTCTCATTATCATATACACTTATTTATGACTGTTCACATGGCAGTTTTCCAAGACTCCAAAGGAGTACAGAATTTTAAATACAATTTAACAGTAATATACTGTCCCAACTCCAAAGAAAATAGGAAATTACATAACTAGTAGATGTTATGAAAAAAATTGACCACTCTGTAACCTAAATGTGACTTTGAGTGCCATTGACTTATGTTTGAAGAAGCTTTCTTAGAGTCCATATGAATTGATGTTCCTTTAAGACTCTCCAAAGTGATTCAAAAGCTAATTATGTAGGAGGCAGGCCCTGAAGGCAGAGTCTGGCCATCTCTGGAATGTCCTGGAAGGGACCTTGGAAGTAGAAAACAAGATAAGTTAATGTGCATCTCAGTTACAGGTGGCACCTGTTTTTCACAGATGAACGGCTGAATAATTTTTTGTGGTTACTCTGTATGGTTTCTTTGTACTCTTATCATACAGACCATTTGCTTCCAACTGGTTTTATTATTAGAATGTATACTTGTGTGTAAGTGCAGAACATAGTGTTGTTAAGAATATATAAGCTTGCAAGAAATAAAGTTAAGTGCTGCATGCCTGAGCAAGCTGTAGCCCTCTGCTTCTCCACAATTCTGACTACTGGTCTTATCTCTGTGACTCTACCCGAACCGCTTACAGCAACAATTTAATGCAGGGAGCAGGGTGTGAGACTTACTGAGAATTCACTTAAGGTAAGACTGGGTAGGGTTGGAACAGAGAGGAATTGCTTAATGTGGTGGTACACGAGACTTTCAGGAATAAAAGTGGAGTCATGGGAACTCCCCATCTTTGGAGGAGCAGTATGTTATGCTCCTGAAAAGTTTATTACTGAGCACAGGTACCTCCTTAAAGAGGAAAACTTTGCAGCACCTATTTCAGGTGATTGCTAAGCATTGTTACTGGTTTACTCCTGAAAAGAAAAATCAATTAAACTTAAAGATTTGGAAAAATGTAGGAAAAGCTCTGCAGAGGGCCCATCAAGGAGTGGAGTGCATTGAATCAGACAGAGGTCTGGACAGCTTTTAATCTGGTAACTTTGGCTTTGCAGCTGCTACAATTTAGTTAGACACAGAACAAAAGACGAAGCCTGCACTTTAAAAAGTCCCCAGGAACAGGCTGCCAAAACTGCAGGAGTGCCTGCTTATGCTGAGATACCACTTCCAGACAGCACTAGAAGCTCCTCCAAAACTGAGAGTGAATCAGAGACTACCAAGGCAAACGAGTCCGATGACAATGTGGCTAAGGTCCAGCACCTTTTGGAGCATTGTTGTCAAATTATGAGTTCTCAACAACACGGTATTTTGTCCAAAAAGAATGCTGGGGTATTTCCAGCTTTGGCCGCAAAACCGCTTACTCTGGTTGCGCCCACCCCTCCAACTCCTTTGTCTTCTGCTCCACCGCCATCTGCTCCTGTCCCTTGGCAACTCCCTCCCTTTCCAAATACCCGAGTAGGAACAGTTTTTAATTTCCCATTAAGGCCTGATATGTATAATATCTTTCAAGAAGCTGAACAAATTCTCAAAATTCTCTTGTTTCTACAATGATGCCTACTTCATTTCCTTTTCCTATAATCAGGACCCCTGTTGATGATGGTAATATTGAGGTTGCTCATTTTCATGTTGATATGAAAATCTTGAAACTTTTCAAAGATACTATTAGCACTTATGGACCTAATTCTCCATATGTGCAAGGAGTCTTAAAATCATAATGTAGAGACCACTTATTTATTTCTGTAGATTGGGATACTTTGGCTCAAACTACATTATCCCCTAGTCAGTACTTACAATTTAAATCTTGGTAGAAAGAAGAGGCTCAAAAACAGGCTTGCCATAATCGAGCTTTGAATTCACCTAGATTTGATTTTAAACAACTAATAGAAACAGGAATACATTCTGATGTGAGAGTGCAGTGTAATTATACTAATGAGCTGCTGACACAAATTTGTGAAATTTGCTGTATGACATAGCAAAGATTGGACTAAAAGGGAGAAATAAGAAAATTTTTTACAAAAATCCTTCAAGGACCTAATAAAACATATACTGATTTTTTAGCCCGCTTACAATCAGCTGTTCAAAGAACTATTAATGGTGCAGAGGCACAGAATATGCTTTTGCTTTCACTTGCATATTAAAATACTAATGTTGATTGTAAAAATATTTTGGCAGGAATAAAGATGGGGGAAATTTTACTCTTGATCATTATATACAAGCCTGTCAAGATGTTGGCTCAGGAACTTTCCAAACTAATTTATTGGCAGCTACTCTTAAAGGCACAGCCACTTCTACTAAAACAAAGTGTAATTAAGAAAAAATCCGGTAGATGGCGCATGCTGACTGATTTAAGAAAAGTTAATGCAGCCATTCAGCCTGTGGGAACTTTACAACCAGGCATTCCCAACCCATTGCTAATTCCAAAAACTTATTCTTTCATCAGTGTTGATTTAAAAAATTGCTTTTTAAATATTCTTCTACATCCCAAAGATGCTGAACGCTTTGCATACACAGTTCCATCTTTTAATAATGCTCAGCCTGCTCAGTGTTATCAGTGGAAGGTTTTATTGCAGGGCATGTTAAATAGCCCTAGTCTTTTGTCAGTTATTTGTACAACCACTTTTGGATTTAGTACGCAAAGAATTCCCAGAAGGAATTTGTTTACATTATATGGATGATATCTTATTTTCCCACTATTCTTATAAAAAGGTACAAAATATGTATTCTAAAACTTGTCAATATCTTACTAATTTTGGTCTTCATATTGCCCCAGAAAAGGTTCAAACAAAAGAACCATGGAATTATTTAGGATATAAATTATCACCTCAGCATATAATTCCTCAAAAGGTCCAAATAAAAAGAGACACACCATCACACTTTATGGGGGCAAGACATGATTGCAAGAGGGACTTTACCTAACAATTGCAATCAGTGTAACCTGGCTTATTGTACCCTCAATGAATCCCCAACAATAAAAAAAAAAAAAAGAAGAGACACACCGAAAACACTTAACGATTTTCAAAAATTATTAGGAGATATAAATTGGGATACACCTGTACTAAGAATACCTATTTATACATTAACGCATTTATTCTCCTTGTTAGAAGGGGATCCCGCTTAGCATAGTTCAAGGCAACTTTCAAAGGAAGCTGAAAAAGAATTACAATGGTTAGTAAAACATATGCAGGAAGCCAAGCTTGATAGAATCACTGATTTTTCATACTTTATTTATATGTTTTTCCTTCTACACATTCACCCACTAGATTATTTGCACAAAAGGAAGCATTTGTAGAATAGTGTTTTCTTCCAAACAAAGCAACTAAGAAAATGAAAACATTTTCATATCCAAAAAATATCATATGTAATTTTTAAAGGTCATTTCAGGTAATGACAATTGGCAGGACGAGATTCTGATAAAATTGTTGTCCCTTTAACTAATCAACAGATAAATAATTTATTTACCTTTTCTACAGATTGGCAAGTGGCACTTTCTGACTTCATAGGTGAAAATGACAATCATTACCTCACAAATAAACGTTTACAATTCTTTTTTTATTATTAAATAATAGCTGTGTGCATTTGTGAAATCAAGGGGTACAAGGTGCTGGTTTCATATACAATCTGAAATATTCTCATCAAACTGCTAAATGTAGCCTTCATGGCATTTTCTTAGTTATTGTATGTAGACATTTGTATTCTGCATTTAGTAGGTTTCACCTGTACCCATTCTAAGATGCACCATAGTTGTGGCCCCACCCATTACCCTCCCTCCACCCTGACTTCCCCCCTACCTTCCCCTCCCTTGGCCCAATCCCCATATTCTTGTGCTATAGTTGGGTTATAGCCTTCATATGAAAGCTATAAATTAGCTTCATAGTAGGGCTAAGTACGTTGGATACTTTTTCTTCCATTCTTGAGATACTTTGCTAAGAAGAATATGTTCCAGCTCCATCCATGTAAGCATGAAAGAAGTAAAGTCTCCATGTTTCTTTAAAGCTGCATAATATTCCATGGTACACATGTATCACAATTTGCTAGTCCATTCGTGGGTCAATGGGCACTTGGGCTTCTTCCATGACTTAGCAATTATGAATTGGGTTGCAGTAAACATCTGGTACAGATGTCCTTCTATTTTTAGATCTCTAATTATTCTCCAAACTTCCTTCCAAAAGGAATGTATTAGAGTGCATTCCCACCAGTAGTGTAGAAGTGTGCCCTTTTCTCCGCATACACGCCAACATCTCTGGTTTTGGGATTTTGTTATGTAGGCTACTCTTATGGGGGGTAGGTGATATCTCAAAGTAGTTTTGCTTTGCATTTCTATGATGATTAAAGATGATGAGCTTTTTTTCATGTGTCTGTAAATCATGCGTCTGTCTTCTTTAGAGAAGTTTCTCTTCAAGTCCCTTGCCCACCCTGAGATGGGATCACTTGTTCTTTTCTTGCTAATACGTTTGAATTCTCTGTGGATTCTGGTCATTAAACCTTTATTGGAGGTATAACCTGCAAATATTTTCCCATTCTGAGGGCTGTCTGCTTGCTTTACTTACTATGTTCTTGGCTGTGCAGAAGCTTTTTAGTTTGATCAGGTCCCAGTAATGTATTTTTGATACTGCTTCAATTGCCTTGGGAGTCCTCCTCATAAAATATTCACCCAGGCCGATTCCTTCAAGAGTTTTCCCTGCACTTTCTTCAAGTACTTTTATAGTTTCATATCTTAAGCTTAAATCTTTTATCCAGTGAGAGTCTATCTTAGTTAATGGTGAAAGGTGTGGGTCCAGTTTCAGTCTTTTACAGATCACCAGCCAGTTCACCCAGCACCATTTGTTAAATAGGGAATCTTTTCCCCACTGAATGTTTTTAATTGGCTTGTCAAAGATCAAATAACAGTATGCCGCGCCCACGGCATATAGCCGTAGTGAGGCAGTGCTGTCCGCGTTATAGAACGACGGGAAGGTGGTTTGTGCTCCCCGGAGCTTTGCCCCCAGCTGCCCCCAGTATGCACAGCTTCAGAAATGTTGCCTAGCATACTCAGTTACCCGCTTAAGTTTAAAGATTGTGGCGTCTACTCATGTGTTTGTCATCCTGTACCAGAAGTCTGTTTGTTCTGATAAATTGTCAATATGTACTTTCCTAAGAATGAGCACAATGCACTACTAATCCAGATAAAGCACAGCCTTGTGAGCTGCTAAAGATGTTTTCCCACCAGTGAGCTAAGACGATAAGCCCAAGGACATGAAATACAAATTATCTACATAAGTTACAAAGTCACTAAAACACATCCACCCACCATAAAGTCCTGTTCAGAACATCTTGTTTCACCAACTGTCACACATAATAAAAATCAATAGGAAAAATAATACTTGTCAAGGAATTTACTCTAAATCAAAATTATAATTATCAATAACAATAAGATCAAATAGTAAATGTAGAATTAGTCAAGCATTAACGTAAAGAAGATGTTAAGCTGTTCTAAAAAGATAATAAGAAACTGAGATAGGAGAAAGCGGGCAGAGTTGACTAATAACCGCCACCCTCCGGAAGCGGAACATTAAAACATAACAATGCATGATAAATCACACTTGTAAACGCAAAGATAACCCGCACACGTAAGCAAAAAGATTGCATTATGTAAGCTCTGTAAAAATGTATAAATACCAACATGTGTACCCAATAAATTCACAGCTGCATACTTCACCCGTGGTGTGCCAGACTGTCTTTCCTGCGCCGACCTCTCAACTTTCCTCGTTCCTTCTCCCTGCACTCCCTCGGACTGAAGGCCACCGACAGGGCGGCCAGTTGCAGGTGGCGCCTCGAACAGGGACCTGAAGGACAGGTAATCTTCTCTCTCTTTCTTTCTATTTCAAGGTTGAGGGCGGCTCTTACCAGGGAGCTGCAGTCCCGCCGGTAAAGGCTGACCGGTTAAGTGTAAGCAATCACAGGATCCATGGGGCACGCATTAACTAAGGAAGAAAAAATCTTGAGTACTATGTTGCAGCGTTTGTTGGCAAAGAACGGGTTCAATGTGTCCCTCAAACGGTTGGAGGAGCTTATACATTTTCTTATTAAGCAAGGTACGGAGGAGCCATACCAAGACTTTATTTCAAGGCTGGAAGAAGCCATTAACAGAATGCTCCCCCCGTCTGAGGGCACATCACTGTTGCTCAAACAGTTAGAAGCATGCATAGATGCCTCACCAGCTATAGTCCAGGGTATGGCCTATGCTGCAGCAATGCAAGGACAGAAATTCAGCGCCTATATTAAAAATACCTTCAATAAGGGAGGTAAGGGGCCGAGAGCTCCTGCTGACACTTGCTACAATTGTGGCAAGCCAGGTCACATGCAGAAGGACTGTAAACAGTCCCATGCCAATAAGCCGAGGGGGGAACCGCCCGGCTTATGCCCTCGTTGTAAGAAGGGGCGACATTAGAGAAATAAATGTAAATCAAAATTTCATAAGAATGGAACCCCCTTAAATAACAAGGGAGACACTGATCCTGAGGATCAGGACGTACAGAAATCAAAAAACTAGATAAGAGGCATTCTCCCAGCCCAGGCCCCAAGGGAGAGCAGGCTGTAGCTTGTAACACACAGCCTTTATCTACATTGAATCCTCAAGCCCCTGAATTTACTATTCATGACCTTTCACGGGGCACTCCTAGAAGTGCAGGTTTAAATTTAACAAGTGAAAAGAATGTCTTATTATCCAAATAGGACGGTGTTACTTTAATCCCCACTGCAATGAAAAGGCAACTTTTACCTGGAACGGTTGGAATTACAATTAGTAGAAGTTCAAATTATACTAAAAACTTTGAAGTTATTCCAGGAGTAGTTAACTCAGATTCGAAAAAGACAACGCAGAAGAAGACGCCAGCGGCCGCTGCAAGATCTCACTCGCCGCTTGGAGAAAATGAAAGTACACTCGCCGATAGCAAACAAAACCACCGGACACATTTCCACTGACTCCAAGACGGCTGAAAAGACCCAGCGGGAAAGGAAGCTGGGGGCCCCCCTACCCTTCGTGGGGCGGGCCTGCCTCCCAAGTGTTACAGCCCCCAGACAGCAGCACTGGCAGAATCCCAAGGGTGAGATTTAGAACCTTTATTATTGGCCTTTTGCCACTAGTAATTTGTATAAATAAGAAAAATATTTTTACAAACTGAATCTTTGTCAACGGATAAAATTCTTGCCTTTTAAACCTTCTAATTATCAGTTTAGCTGAGTGAATAAGTGACTTCATAGTAAACTAGGATCCTGTTTGGTGGAAAGTGAGTTTTTGAGAGTAAGAGAAATTAAACAGAAAGGAGAATGACATTGTGTAAAGAAAGAATCTTGTGTGATAAATTTTGTCCTAAAACAGAATAGTTATGTAAGAAAGTAAAAGGCAGGGCAAAAGTTCAAGAAAGTTTAGAATGTTTGTAGATGGTCTGTGCAGGTTAAATGAAACTCATAAAAGAGAATTTGTGAAAGAATTTACATGTGATCCAGTTAACTATGTATTTCCTTTAAAATCTTTTAACTTGTAAAAATAACTAATTGTATTGCGTCCTTTGATATGCAACATGATAAACAAGTAAATGTTATGTTAATTGTAAAAAAACCTTGGGCGGCGCCTGTGGCTGAAAGGGCTAGGGCGCTGGTCCCATATGCCAGAGGTGGTGGGTTCAAACCCAGCCCTGGCCAAAAACCACAAAAAAAAAAAAAAAAAAAAAAAAATTGTAAAAAAACCTTCATATGTAATGTTACCTGTAAATCTACAAAACAATCCATGGTATGACAATGCAACATTACAAGTTTTAAAAACGCTTAATGAATTAATTAGGCCTAAGAGATTTGTAACAGCTTTAATTTTAAGTATTGCAGCTTTAATTTCTATAATCACCACCTTTGCTGTAGCTACTACAACTTTAGTGCAACAAATACATACAGCATACTATGTCAATACTCTTGGCAATAATATAACTTTAACATTAATGACACAAGCTAATATGGATAATAAGCTTAAAACTAAATTAAATGTGTTAAAAAAGGTAGTCTTAACTTTAAGTCAGAACATTAAGTACATACAACAGAAACTACAAACAAAATGTCACTCAACATTTCAAGCCATTTACATTACACCTTTACCATATAATATATCTAACTCATAAAACAAAGTACAAGCACATCTTCAAAGTGTCTAGAAAGACAATAATATAACACATGATTTACACAGCTTACAACAAGATATTACAGCCATGAGTCAAGCTCATTTACCAATAACTTCTCTTAACACATTAGCTCAATCTTTAACTAATGGGTTTAGAACACTCAATCCTCTTAACTGAATCCAGTATATTGTGCTCATAACCATTATTAGTTATTTGTCATTTTGTGTTGTGTTGTTGTTACCATGTCTCATACAGTGTCTGTTTTCCTCTATTAACTCTATACGCCAAGAAGTCTTTGAACTATGGTTTAAAAACAAAAAAGGGGGAAATGCCGCGCCCACGGCATATAGCCGTAGTGAGGCAGTGCTGTCCGCGTTATAGAACGACGGGAAGGTGGTTTGTGCTCCCCGGAGCTTTGCCCCCAGCTGCCCCCAGTATGCACAGCTTCAGAAATGTTGCCTAGCATACTCAGTTACCCGCTTAAGTTTAAAGATTGTGGCGTCTACTCATGTGTTTGTCATCCTGTACCAGAAGTCTGTTTGTTCTGATAAATTGTCAATATGTACTTTCCTAAGAATGAGCACAATGCACTACTAATCCAGATAAAGCACAGCCTTGTGAGCTGCTAAAGATGTTTTCCCACCAGTGAGCTAAGACGATAAGCCCAAGGACATGAAATACAAATTATCTACATAAGTTACAAAGTCACTAAAACACATCCACCCACCATAAAGTCCTGTTCAGAACATCTTGTTTCACCAACTGTCACACATAATAAAAATCAATAGGAAAAATAATACTTGTCAAGGAATTTACTCTAAATCAAAATTATAATTATCAATAACAATAAGATCAAATAGTAAATGTAGAATTAGTCAAGCATTAACGTAAAGAAGATGTTAAGCTGTTCTAAAAAGATAATAAGAAACTGAGATAGGAGAAAGCGGGCAGAGTTGACTAATAACCGCCACCCTCCGGAAGCGGAACATTAAAACATAACAATGCATGATAAATCACACTTGTAAACGCAAAGATAACCCGCACACGTAAGCAAAAAGATTGCATTATGTAAGCTCTGTAAAAATGTATAAATACCAACATGTGTACCCAATAAATTCACAGCTGCTTCCTTCATCACATGCTGTGTGGCAGTCTGTCATTTTTCCTGCGCCGACCTCTCAACTTTCCTCGTTCCTTCTCCCTGCACTCCCTCGGACTGAAACCCACCGACTGAGCGGTCAGTTGCAACAGTATGTAGCTGGATTCATCTCTTGCTTCTCTATTCTGTTCCAGACATCTACTTCTCTGTTTTTGTGCCAGTACCATGCTGTTTTGATCACTATTGATTTATAGTACAGTCTCAGGTCTGGTAGCATGATTCCTCCTGCTTTGTTTTTATTTCTGAGTAATGTTTTGGCTATTCGAGTTTTTTTCTGATTCCATATAAAACGAAGTATTAATTTTTCAAGATCTTTAAAATAGGAATTTCATTAAAATTGTATATTGCTTTGGGTAGTATAGACATTTCAACGATGTCAATTCTTCCCAGCCATGAGCATGGTATATATTTCCATTTGTTAACATCTTCAGCTATTTCTTTTCTTAAAGTTTCATAGTTCTCTTTATAGAGATCTTTCACGTCCTTTGTTAAACTCCCAAATATGTCATCTTCTTTGACACTACTGTGAAAGGAATAGAGTCCTTGACTGTTTTTTGGCTTGGCTATTGTTGGTATATATAAAGGCTACAGATCTATGGGTGTTGATTTTGTAGCCTGAAACATTGCTATATTCCTTGATCACTTCTAAAAGTTTTGTAGTAGAATCCCTAGTGTTTTCCAGATATACGATCATGTCATCTGTGAAGAGTGAAAGTTTGATCTCTTCTGACTATGTGGATACCCTTGATTGCCTTTTCTTCCCTAATTGCAATGGCTAAAACTTCCATTACAATGTTAAAGAGCAATGGAGACAATGGGCAACCTTGCCTGGTTCCTGGTCTAAGTGGAAATGATTTCAATTTAACTCCATTCAATACTGTATTGGCTGTGAGTTAGCTGTAGATTGCCTCTATCAGTTTAAGAAATGTCCCTTCTCTACCAATTTTCTCAAGTGTTCTGATCATGAAGGGATGCTGGATATTATCAAAAGCTTTTTCTACATCAATTGAGAGAATCATATGGTCTTTATTTTTTAGTTTGTTTATGTGCTGAATTACATTTATAGATTTACATATATTGAACCAGCCTTGAGACCCTGGGATAAATCCCACTTGGTCATGGTGTATAATTTTTTTGATGTGTTGTTCGATTTTGTTTCTTAGGATCTTATTGTGTATTTTTGCATCAATATTCATTAGTGATATTGGTCTATAATTTTCTTTTCTTGTTGGGTCTTTCCCTTGTTTATGGATCAAGGTGACATTTGCTTCGTAGAATGTGTTGGGTAGTATTCCTTCTTTTTCTATATTTTGGAAGAGGTTTAGTAATATAGGTACTAGTTCTTCTTTAAAGGTTTGGTAGAATTCTGATGTAAAGCCATCTGGTCCTGGGCTTTTCTTTTTAGGGAGATTTTGTATAGTTGATGCTATTTCAGAACTTGATATAGGTCTGTTCAACATTTCCACTTCATTCTGGCTAAGTCTCGGTAGGTGGCGTACTTCGAGTATTGGTCGATTTCTTTCAGATTTTCATATTTCTGAGAGTAAAGTTTCTTGTCATATTTGTTAAGAATTTTTTGAATTTCTGAGGGGTCTGTTGTTATTTCATCTTTACCATTTCTGATCGATGAAATTAGAGATTTTACTTTTTTTTTTCCTGGTTAGATTGGCCAAAGGTTTATCTATTTTATGGACCTTTTCAAAAAACCAACTTTTGGATTTATTGATCTGTTGTATAATTCTTTTGTTTTCAATTTCATTTAATTCTGCGCTGATTTTGGTTATTTCTTTTCTTCTGCTGGGTTTGGGGTTGGAGTGTTCTTCCTTCTCCAGTTGTTTGACATGTCCCTTTAAGTTATTAACTTCCTCTCTTTCCGTTTTCTTGAGGAAGGCTTGCAGTGCTATAAATTTCCTTCTTAGGATTGCCTTTGCAGTATGCCAGAGGTTCTGATAATTCATGTCTTTACTGTTGTTCTATTCCAAAAATTTGGTGATTTCCTTCTTAATCTCGTCTATAATCCATGTATCCTTCAGCATAAGGTTATTTAGCTTCCATGTTTTTGTATGGGTATGCAGATTCCTGTTGTTATTGAGTTTAACTTTTATTCCATGATGGTCTGAGAAGATGCAAGGAATAATTTCAATTTTTTAAAATTTGCTGAGTTTAGATTTATGGCCTAGGATGTGGTTGATTTTGGAATATGTTCCATGGGCTGATGAGAATAATGTGTATTCAGTTTTGTTGGGATGAAATGTTCTGTAGATGTCTGTTAAGTCCAGATGTGGAGTGGTTAAGTTTAAATCTAAGATTTCTTTGCTTAGCATCTTTTTAGAGGATCTATCCAGAACTGCTAAACGGGTGTCAAAATATCCAACTACTATGGAACTGGAGGAAATCAAGTTGCTCATGTCTGTTAGAGTTTCTCTTATAAATTGAGGTGCGTTCTGGTTGGGTGCATAAATATTAATAATTGAAATTTCATCATATTGAGTATTACCTTTAACAAATATGAAGTGTCCATCCTTATCCTTCCTTATTTTAGTTGGATTGAAGCCTATTGCATCTGCGAATAGGATTGCAATGCCTGCTTTTTTCTGCTTTTTATTTGCCTGAAGTATAGGTGGCCATCCCTTCACCTTCAAGCTTTGTCTTCAATGTCAGAAATCCTTTCTTCTGCTTGCTCAATTCTGTTACTGAGGGATTCTGCTGTTTCCCAGATCTTTGAGGGCTGCAACTTCTTGTTTCAATGTGTTAAAATCTTTGGTCATTTGGTCTTTGAATTTGTTGAATTCTTGAGACATCTTTTGGGTTACTGCTTGGAATTCTAATTTGATCTTATTTGCTATCCAGATCCTGAATTCGATTTCTGACTTCTCAGCTATTTGTTTGTGCATGGGATCTTGTGCTATGTCTGCCCCATTGTTACTTGGGGATGTTGATATACTCTGATTATTCATATTGCCAGAGTTTTTCTGTTGATTTTGTCTCATGATTGTTTTTCACCATTTCCTCTGGCCATCCTCGGAGTTGGGGTGGTGTCTCTCCGAGATTAGACCCCGGTGGGATCACTCTATTGTTGCTGGATCTTTGTAGGGAGTGACCCTGTGGAGCTCTTCTGCGGCTACCCCAGCCAGGGAGTTCTGGTTGTGGGAGCAGCTCCAGAGTGACACCCCTGGATCCAGCAACAGGGCGGGGGGTGGTGCACACCATTCTGGGAATTCCTGACACCCAGTGACTTTGGCACAGAGGGCCCAAGGCTCCAGCAGTCTCTGGCCAGAAGAAGGGTTCCATGCAGAGGTAGGGAGTACTCCAGAGGGCACGTGGCTACCAGAGTCCCTGGCCAGATGAGCAGGCCGGTGTGGAGGCAGGGAGGGTAGAGGAGGTAGGACGCGGGGTTGCACGGCTCCAGGAGTTCCTGGTCATGGCATGTGGAGACCCAGAGGATGGGGTAGCAGGTCCCAGCACAGCTCTTATTGGGGTCCAGGCGGGTGAAGCTCTTACAGAGGTCCAGGAGGGTGCTGATCACTGGTCCCAGAGGGTCCTGGTGTAGCTCTTACTGGGGGTCCGAGAGGGTACTGATTGCAGGTCGCAGTGCAGCTCTTCTGGAGGTCCAAGCAGGTGCCGAACATGGGTCACAGTGCAGCTCTTACCAGACTCCAGGAGGGTGCTGATTGCGGTTCCCGGTGCAGCTCTTCCTGAGGTGGGAGGGTGCCGATCACTGGTCCTGGCACAGCTCTTCCGGAGTTGGCAACATTTACAATTCTTAAAGAACACTTCTTGGATTTTACCTCAAATTGTTAAACAAATATGTATAGCTAATGCTCCCACATTTTATACTGATGCTAATAAAATGGTTGTTTCTGATTACCTAGAACCTCATAATTTTAGGACCCAGCAATCTCCTTATTAATCTGTACAAAAAGCTGAATTATTTTCTATTATATTACTTTTAACTGATTTTCCTTACGTCACTTTAAATGTGGATCCTGATTCACAATATTCTGCACATGTGGTGCAGAACATAGAAACAGTAACCCTCCCTTGGAATGAATCGAAATGAACTACTTTATTTTTTACATTGTAACAGCTCATTCACTCTTGGGGACAACCTTTATGTATTATTCATGTAAGAGCTCATTCTACTTTGCCTAGACCTCTCTCTGAAGGTAATGCTGCTATTGATATTTTAATTGGATCAATATAAGCTGCTATCTAGAACATTCCTTACACCATAATAATGCTCAATCTTTAAAAGTTCGACATGGTATTACATGGCACACAGCAAGAGCTATTGTTCACTCTTGCCCCACTTGTCAACCTTTAATAATGCCGCCTTTACTCTCTGGTGTTAATCCAAGAGGCCTACAAGCTAATCAACTTTGGCAAATGGATGTTACTCAAATTCCAGAATTTGGCCATCTTAAATATGTCTATCGCTCTATAGACACACATTCTCATTTTTCTTGGGCATCTGAATTTACTTCTGAACAAGCAGATGCTGTTATTTCTCATATCCTGGAAGCTTTTACAATTATGGGAAAACCTCATTCAATTAAAACAGATAATGGCTCTGCATATGTTTCTAATAAATGTCAAGCTTTTTTCCAATTACATAGTATTAAACACATTACTAAACTCCCTGACAATAGCACTAGTCAAGCTATAATTGAAAGACATAATCGTACTCTAAAAAATATGTTACATAAACAAAAAAGGGGAGAATAGTATAATAATACACCTAGAAATAAACGTCACTCTCCTCTATTTACTTAAAATTTTTTGAACATGGATGACAGTAATAAAACACCTGCTCAGAAGCATTGGGTAAAAATAACAACAGAACCTCTTAATCAACCAGTTTTTTATAAAGATGTAAAAACAAATAAATGGATCCCTGCTCTAGTGTTGCATTAGGATAGAGAATATGCTTATATCTCAACAGGTTCATCAAACTTTTGGATCCCTGACAAAGCTTTGAAACTGAGGAATGGTGCAGAAATGACCACACCCCCAGGAGATGGATCCACAGGCTCTGAGCAAACCATTTGCACAAATGACCCTGAGCCAACAAACCAAGAAAGCCAAGACAGGGCTGCCCTGCACTCTGAATGCTCCAGAGATGATCTAGGGTCAGGTCCATATGAAGGGATGTTCCTTTAAGACCCTCCAAAGTGATTCGAAAGCTAATCATGTAGGAGACAGGCCCTGAAGGCAGAGTCTGGCTGTCTCTGCAATGTCCTGGAAGGGACCTTGGAAGTGGAAAACAAGATAAGTTAATGTGTATCTCAGTTACAGGTTGCACCTGTTTTTCACAGACAAACGGCTGAATAAGTTTTTGTGGTTACTTTGTATGGTTTCTTTGTTAAGTTGTATAGACCATTTGCTGTCAACTGGTTTTATTAGAATGTATACATGTGTGTAAGTGCAGAACATAGTGTTGTTAACAGTATATAAGCTTTCAAGAAATAAAGTTAAGTGCTGCATGCCTGAGTGAGCTGTAGCCATCTGCTTGTCCATAATTCTAACTGCTGGTCTTATCTCTGCGACTCCAGCCTGAACTGCTTACAGCAACAGTACTCAGAGAAATAGAAATCAATATAAAAAGCCTTTCTGCATAAAACGTTTAATATCTAAAAGAGTTTCCTGTGATTTTTTTTTATTTTTACACATACAGTAATTATTCTATTGGCCCTTATCAAATAGCATATGTGAAATGAACATTAATATAATGATCATAATTAAAAATAATAGAAGAATGCCAAATAACTTTGTTAAGCGTATAACAAAGAAGAAAGAGTTCCTGTCTTTCTTCTTCCTAACAAAATAAGAACCTTATTTCTTCCACTAAATTTCTGATGGGCTTGAAAGTTTATCTGGACTTAGTAAGTAGGGAGGAGAAGGACATACAAGTTCTTCAAAGAAAAGAGAGTTATTAAGAGAGGTTTGGCATTTTTAATTTGTCAAGTTAAATGGGCTAGTGATTCTCTGATTTTTGTTTTATTTTTAATAAATTTGTGTACGAAGTTAGCTTTCTACACTAAAGCCAACTCCAAGGACTTTTTTTAAAAGACGAGTAAGAATTTTGTCAGTAAGTATTCAGAGATTATTTCCATGATTGGTGTGTTGGTGGTGGGGGGAGTACACAAAGGGTTGATAACGTTTGTGATATCTTTTTAGGTAGAATAACAGCATGAACTACTGGTTGGGCAGGCAACTCATCATCGCGACTTTGACATAAGATTTTCTAATATCTCATCTGTCATTTCTAAGACTTTGGTGAAGACTACTATACTTCGTTAGTTTCATCTTGAAGCCCCTTTAAAAACACATTCATAATACAGAGCAGATCTTATACAAATGTCCATGTATGTTAATACATCCACACATCTCATACCATGTTATCTCAATAAAATATGTTAAATTTTTCATCAATATTACATTCTTTCCTCCTTTATTTTATTCATGTTATTTTCTCCTGAATAAAATTCCTTACTTACTTAATGGCATATCCATAACTACTAAAGGAATGCTACCAATTCATTTTTCAAAGATCACATTCAACAACACCTAATTTGTGAAAATATTTTTCTTTTTTTTTAATTTTAATTTTTAATTAATATGGGTGCTTCATAGCCGTATAGCATTATAGGGCACTGTGAAGTTTTGATATAGGCACACAATGTGAATTAATATCAGGGTAAATGAAACACCCATCATATTAGGTCTTTAACATTTGTTTGTATTTTGTTTCTCCATATCCTTACCAGTATGTATTATTGCCTGACTTTTAGATAAAAGCCATTTTAACTGTGGTAACATGATATCTCATGGAGGTTTTGATTTGCATGTCTCTGATGACCAATGATGCACTTTTTCATATACACGCTGGCCATTTGCATGTGGTTTGTTGAGAGAAAAGATTGAGAGTCTTAACTTATACTTAAGAGCTCAGATACAGAACAGTTTCCACATACATGCCTCTATAAGAGGAGGTAAAAGAACACTTCCTCGTATCCCTTGGGTCATACACTGCAGTTTCCTCACAGGCTGTGTTCATTTGACCTGGTCTCATTTTCATGTCCACCCTCCTCTTCTCTGAGCTGGGCTTCTGCTGCTGGGCTTGCAAATGGCACTTTCCAGTTGGCCTTTCTAGCTGGCTCCCTGTTAGATTCTTCAAAAGGAAGAAAAGGGGAAAAGGGGGAGGGAGAAAAGAGAGGATGGGCAGAAAATGAAGAAGAGACAAGCATGAAATTCCTCTAGACATTCCAGTTTTTATTAATGTGAATCCAGCCACAAGAGACACTTGGGGTCCTCTTCCAGCTTCACGTGGTCCTCTCTTCAGGGTGCGAGCAGTAGTCTGCCCTGGTTTCCCTGCCAGGGTATGGCACTGGCACAGAAGTGGGAAAGCTACTGAGCCCCAACTCAAATTCAGAAGCCCAGACACGCTGGAATTTTTTTCACTTCCTCAAGGGCTTAATACCAGCTGACTGCATTGCTTCTAAGCTCTCAGGTTCCCTGTTGCCGACTAACATCAAAAGCAATAGATGCTCATAATAATTAATCATCCTCTTATTAATTTGCAGTATCTCTCTTGTGCACTTTCAGGGCCCTAAGAGCTAATATTCTTTATATTAAATTCTCCTGGGCATTTGTTTTCATAAGTAAACCCAGAGTGAATGAACAGGCATGGCAATGTGGGCCACCTCATTCCTGAAGTCTCTAGGAGGGCTGTAAATTCATACATTGATCCTAATGTGCCTACATATTTAATTCACCAGTATCTACTCAACAATACATTTAATAAAAAAAATAAAGAAAATGTATTATATGCCACCGACAGTGACTCCCTGACTCAATCAGTTTATTTAAATACACCCTGAATATTTTTGGAATGTCAGTGAATACACAAAGGTTCTGAAAATTTAATCTTGCTAAAAATCTGTGAAATTAGCAGTACTATAACGTTACAATGCAGAAAACCAAAACTCAAAGAAGTTACAGTACTTTACAAATTAAAAAATAAAGAACTCAAAATTTAAGAACTCAAGTCTATTACTTTCTCTAACATTATTATAGATGTAAGGACATGAGCCTCATTTTAGACTGTAAATGCAATAAGGAAATTCATATAAGTCAGAAGGGAAATAAAAATGAAGTGAATTGTGTGTATAGATAAATAACAAATGAAGAGATATGCCTTAGATACATAGAATGGGCAAAATATAAGACATTTAAGCAAACCCAAACACACAGAAAAATACCATAAACAGAAATTAAAGTCAATTTACAAATTTCAGTAAACATATCATTCACAGTGGATTTAAACATAACATAAAAAAAGAAAAGATAAAGTGAGAGAAAAAGCTTTATCAAGAAATACTTCTACTTATAATAATGGCTTTATTAATTGTTTTATCAATTATATATATAATGTGTATATATATTTTTCTTTAAACCCACAGAGAGAAAACAAGAATTAATTATTGTCCAAGGATTGTTCGAATCTTAGTTATGCTTGCTGATTCTTTAATTCAATTTTCCTTAAATTTCTATAAAATATTTATAAGTTTTTAGTTTATTAGACCAACCTAGTAGCCTAAGTTCCTACAATATTGGACACTATGAAAACTAAAACAAAATAATGGAAAAACAAAATGAAAAATGAACATAAAAAAACAATATTAAAAATATATACAAATATAGAATTCTTATCCTACACATACTGGGCTTCACAATAGTGTAATCTTCATTATATAATTATATTACAAATGTTATTATGATAAGAATCATCATTTCCATAATGGAGTTGTAAAGTTTTGAACCAATTAAATGTGTGTGTCTTAATAATACTTGCATCTAGTCTAACATTATAGATTGATGCAAAGTTTCATATATACTCATATTTTTTCAAATTTTAAAAGCACCAAGACAAGTGAATCAAAGAGTCATTTGTTAAAAAGAGTGAAGTGAATCAAAGAGTCATTCATTAAGTCCCAAGTCTCTTACTGTTCTATTCATTCTAATGCTGCAACAGTCCTGTTATCCCCTCACCTGTCTCTGCTTTGATATCTGAAATCCTACTAATAAAATCTTCTCTAGGAATGTGTTCTGGAGCCCACCACTTTTCTGAGAGCTTCCTTTACATCCTTGTTCCTCAGGCTGTAGATCAGGGGGTTCAGCATGGGAATCACTACAGTGTAGAACACCGTGGCCACTTTGTCAGCATCCCCACTGTCGCCAGAGCTGGGCCTGCAGTAAATGAAGAGGATCGTTCCCTGCAGGACCACAATGGCTGTGAGGTGGGAAGCACAGGTGGAAAATGCCTTGCGCCTGCCCTCTGCAGAGCGAATCCTCACGATGGTGACCAGAATAAACAAGTAGGAAGTGAGGATGATCACGATGGTGATGATCTCACTGAAGGCGGCCACAGTGAACAGCAGCACCTCATTCACAGTGACATCTGAGCAAGCAAGGCTCAGGAGAGGGGGCAGATCGCAGAAGAAGTGGTTGATCACATTTGATGTGTAGGACGGGATCTCCAGAGCTGAGCACAAGTGGATGAGAGAGCACACTGTCCCACTGAGGTAGCAGCAGGAGACCAGCTCCACACAGAGCCTGTGAGACATGGTGGCCGTGTACAGCAGAGGGTTACAGATGGCCACAAAGCGGTCGTAGGCCATCACAGTCAGCAGGAAGACCTCAGTCACACCAAATGTGCAAAAGAAGTAGAATTGTGTCATGCATCCCTGGAAGGACATGGATTTGTCCTTGTTGAGGATATTAGCCAACATCTTGGGCACAATAATTGAGGAGTAGCAGAAATCTACAAAGGATAAGTGACTGAGGAAAAAGTACATGGGGGTATGAAGCCGGGAGCTAACTTGGATGAGTGCCGTCATACCCAGGTTGGCCAAAACCGTGACTCCATAGATGAAGAGGAAAATCAGTAGGAGGAAAGTTTGTATCTCAGGGGCGTCTGACAATCCCAGGAGAATGAACTCTGTCACAGCGGTGCAGTTTTCCTTGCCCATGTCCCCATATTATTTGGCATTGGACGGGAAAAAGGAACCTAAATGTCATTCTCTACTGTTTGATCCAAAATTTAGTTTTGTCCGTATCCTGCAAAAATATGTCCAATAAAGAGGTTTTGTTAATTTTATCAACAGTAATAGCACTTTTGGTGAAATTTAGCATAATTTCAGTCAACGTTTAATTGGATAACATAGATGCATAAAATTCACAGTCCTAAGAGCAAACGAAAGCACCAAGAATTATATGACCCAGTATGATTCGTGTCGTTAGGTTTCATAATTGAGAGCTGTCACTAAATAATTACAAAAGAGGTCAAAGTATCCCTTAATTAGTCTTGTTGCTCTGTGAAATTCAAATTCTTTTTTTCCCAGGCAGTTTCCAAATATTCAGATCCCAAGAAACAATTTTTGTAATACCTTTTAAGTACCTCTTCCTCAGTTTTCCACAGAAGGAATGAGAGATAAACGTAATTAGTATTGTTTTTACAGTTGAGATGGAGAAATGCAGTTTGCTTTGTGAAATAACATTTGCTTTGTGATTCTGCTAATAACTCTATTCTGTGTCAGCCATGGTTCAGGAAAATGGAAGTCTTCAGCCGTGACTCTTCAGCCTTTAAAAGATCTATTTATGAACAAATTTACTGCTCTAATCTATTTGATAAATTGATCAGAGATGTGGATTTTTATTTTAAAAATGTACATGGCTGCATTGTAGCATTATTTATGACATTAAAACTTAGAAATAAAGTGTTCAACAAGAGGGAAATGATCAAAATTATACTATATAGTAGATGTGATAAAAATGTGTGGCTAATATCTTGTATCATTTTCGTAACATGGAAAATGACTATGATAAAACATAAAGTGAAAAAATGGATAGGACAGACAAAATATTATGCATACACACACAAGTTGCATTACACATTAATCCTCACAGCATCTGTGTGCATAAAGAATCTGTATATTTGCCTGATTCTCACAATCAGAAGTATTATGTGGTGAAGTGGGGAAGGAGAATATAATTTTTTCTAATGAGGAACTCATACATTCCAGACCTTTGACATACAGCACATGTGGGGAGAGGATGAGTGGCCCCTCATTTACTCTCGCCCCTCCCCCTCTCAGCCAATCCTTCATAGATAGCTATGTGACTGCAGAGGCACCAGGCAGGGGAATCCCTGTAGAAAAATGAACTGAAAGAGAGACCAACACAGGCTGACACACCCTGGTAGTTTACACAACCTAACACAGCCTGGTGCTTTTTCCAACCTTAAACCTATTTCAAAGATGCACAGATTAATTTATTCATAAATTCTAGTGTGTAAACAAATAATTGTTCTGATGATGTGGTTTTCTCTCTTCCAATGGCTTGGAAAAGTAAGCTATTTGTCTTTTCTTGAGTTTAAAGCAGATGATAATTTTGAAAAATCTTTACCGTTTTCATGTCTAAAGATGATAAATTGGGATGTTAATTGACCACAGAGCAGTACATCTTTACCTGGAGAGCATTTAATTCCAACCATGGAGACGTTGTTGTTAACAACAGGGAGTGAGTACTACTGACACCTAGTGGGTGTGCAGCAGAACAGCCTACTATGCACCAGAGGGTTCCCCACTCCACAGATACTCCACAAAGAAAGCATTACAGTAGGTAAAGTCTCCAAAGCCATCACCCAGTTATAACCCAAGAATGGGGGGAGGAGGATGGATGGAGGGTGATTGGTGGGATTACACCTGCAGTGCATCTTACAAGGGTATATGTGAAACTTAGTAAATGTAGAATGTAAATGTCTTAACACAATAACTAAGAAAATGCCAGGAAGGCTATGTTAACCAGTGTGATGAAAATGTGTCAAACGTTCTATAAAACCAGTGTATGGTGCCCCATGATAAAAAAAAAAAAAAAAAAGCCTTATCTGGACCAAAATGTCATAACATCATAGTTGAGATGCCTGCCATAGAGAGACATTTCCAAGGGCTTTTACATAAAGCTAAAATGATCCCTTTTTCTCTGCTTTGGGGTGGTTCACCTGTCCATGTCCCTCCATGAATAGTCCTACAGGATGCACCCGGCCAACCTCAGCACCAAGGTTACAGTCCAGAGAATCTAATGCCATCCTGACCACCCTTTATGAATGGAGTTAGGGTAAGAGAGGAGGAAAGGGGAGGGAGAGAGAAAACCAGCCTTCATCCCCACCATTCACACTGTTTATCTATCATGCTAGTATCTGTTTTAAGATACTGGGTTCCACAGATTTCTGTCATTTCCCAACAAACAGTCTCTTAGCACACAAAGAGAAAAAATACTGTCATTAAGGAGTGCTGAAAACACACGCCCTTTAACAACAATAAATTCTAGTTAAGAGTAATTGTAATGAATTCTAATAAAATAATATCTAATAAAGAGAAGAAAAAATAGATTTTAAAAGAATTGATAACTATTACCTTTCATAAAATTCCTCTTTTTTACTACACAGGACTATAAAAATTACCTAATGAGGAAAACTCATAAAGCTTCCATTACCCAGAAAATATTTTTCGTTTCCATTCCTCAAAATACAAAATTCCTCAACCAACCAAAATATTGGAAAGATGCTGCTTACCCTGTTTCTGAATATACTATGATGGAAAATGTTATGGGCTTTATAATTGTGTGTGTGACTCTCTGGGGCCTGGATTCCATAAGCTCCCCAAACAGTCATTGATCTCTGTGGAATACCAACCAGATAGCAAGAAAATAACTCTCTTGAGACGCCAACTATTATTGACTACTATGGAATATAAAAGAGAGGGAAGGGGTCTCCCACCTGGTACATGTTATTGTAATCTAACACAGTTACATTCAGAGTCCATGATAGATTATAAGCCACTGACTGCTACATCCAAGCTTAGCCTCTGTGAGCTAGTACTCACGTTTCTGTTATGAAATATATTGAAATATATTATCAGGTCATATGAACTTTGTCTGCCATATACTCAAAAGCTCCTTCCTAAAGGATGGAGGATCTGAAGCCACACCAGAGGTCTTCCAAATACCAAATAGGGGTGAAGACAATTACCCTCTTTTATGGAGAATAATAACAATGTCTCTCATATTTACTGAGTTTTTCCTCTATGAAAGATACTAGTCTAACTACAACTAGTAACATACTTCATGTGTATATAAATAAGAGAGGTCAGGACTTCTATCCCCTTTTACAAATGAGGTGAGTGAGGCTCAGCAGATCTAACTTCCCCAAAGTCACACACAGACTCCCAGGCATACAGAGTGCTTACGTTGTTGATTGGTTTCTTCCACCCATATGACCGTGAGGTAGAACATAGCTCCAGAGAGGTTCTGGGGTGGCACACTCCCTGTTAAACACCAGAGGTCATTACATGGGAATGTCTCAGGGATACCCTCGGTCTGCTCCTTTCCTGACTACGTATAGCAGCCTACAGAACCTCTACAGAACCAAACAATTCAAGAATTCTAGGGATGCAATGAGTTACAGGCAATTGGCTTTGAAATTCTCAACAATCCATGTGTGATTTCCCAAAACTGATTTATCTGAGAATTCCCTAAGTTGAAAGAGCTTTACTGGTTCTCCTTTTTCATCTAGAATCTCATGTTCTTTTTCATCTCACTCTTTTTTTTATTAAATCATAAACACATAGTTCATGTATATTTTCTCTCACTCTTAACAAGCAATTGATTTCTGTAATATCTTCACATTTAACTATGTGAATTACTCTCCTGAGAAAAAGAAAATCAATCCTCCTAAATCTGAACCTTGTGGATGACTTAAAATGTTGGTATCCATGCAGTTTGGATTTTATTTATCCAAGACACTTTGAATCCCTGTCCTGGCGTATGACTTCCTGTTTCTCTCTAGTGTGTGTAAATATATTTTTATGGGAAATCATGGCACTAGACATGTATTCTAACCAATATGTCCATTAACTATTGGCTATAGTATATGTATAAGCATGTGATATATGTATTTGTATAGGGCATATGCATGTATAGTATACTAGATGTACTCAGATATATATTAGAATGATGAAAACCTTTATTTATTCCTTATTCATTTTATTCTTAATGCTCCACCACACTATTCTTAGAATATTCACCCCTATAAAAGATGTGAATTGTATGACAGAAAAGTTAAAAGTGCATCCACAAAGAACATTACTGATAGATATGCCTTATTTCATCATGGAAAGCCATTCCGAGGAAAGCTGCTTTTCTTAGATATTTATCTTAGACTTGGGGAGAGAAGTGATTTTAATAGTTGTTTGACAGTTAAATATTTGATTGAAATTAATTTGAATAATTTAAATCTGAAGCACTAAGCCTTTAGTGGAACGTATTTACATCACACAAGATAACACTATAAAAAAATATTATACCAACACATTTTTCTGAAATAGTGCTTCAACAAATTTGTCTCTATGTTGAATAATAACAGATAATCTTTAATGTTGCACCATGTGATTTGGGGAAGTCTTTGTGGTAACCTTCCCAGAATTTCAGAAGTGGGTGAGCAAAGCAAGATTCCAAACAGAAACCTCCAGCTCCCTTCCCTCTGCAGGAACATCTAATCCAAGACTTATCCACATAAGCAAATACCTTCAGAAAGACCACAGGGAGCCTGGAAGAGTGATAGTGTTACTGGGCTTGGGGAAAACGGTTTCTTCAGCTTGACTATTGTTGGTATATATAAAGGCTACCGATTTATGAATGTTGAACTGAGACGCTGCTGTATTCTTTGATCACTTCTAAGAGTTTGTAGTAGAATCTCTGGGGTTTTCCATATGTACAATCATATCATTGTGAAGAGCGAAAGTTTGATCTCTTCTGACCCTATATGGATACCCTTGATTGCCTTTCTTCCCTAATTGCAGTGGCTAAAACTTCCATTACAATTTTAAAGAGCAGTGGAGACAATGGGCAGCCTTGCCTGGTCCCTGATCTGAGTGGAAATGATTTCAATTTAACTCCATTGAATACAATATTGGCTGTGGGCTTGCTGTAGATGGCCTCTATCAGTTTAAGAAATGTCCCTTCTATACCAATTTTCTTAAGTGTTCTGATCATGAAGGATGCTGTATATTATCAAAAGCTTTTTCTGCATCAATTGAGAGAATCATATGGCCTTTGTTTTTTAATTTGTTTATGTGCTGAATTACACTTATAGATATTTATAGATATAGATATAGTTATTTCCTAACAAACAGAATCCAGCAACACATCAAAAAAATTTTACATCAGGACCAAGTCGGTTTTATCCCAGGGTCTCAAGGCTGGTTCAATATCTGTAAGATCTGCCATTCAATCCTATAATTCCTCTACTAGGAATATACCCAGAAGACCAAAAATCACATCATAACAAAGATATTTGTACCAGAATGCAGCCCATTTCATAATTGCTAAGTCATGGAAAAAGCCCAAGTGCCCATCGATGCACGAATGGATTAATAAATTGTGGTATATGTACACCATAGAATATTATGCAGCCTTAAAGAAAGATGGAGACTTTACCTCTTTCATGTTTACATGGATGGAGCTGGAACATATTCTTCTTAGTAAAGTATCTCAAGAATGGAAGAAAAAGTATCCAATGTACTCAGCTCTACTATGAAACTATGGCTTTCACATGAAAGCTATAACCCAGTTATAACCCAAGAATAGGGGAAGGGGGACAGGGAGGAGAGGGAGGGGGGAGGTGGGCGGAGGGAGGGTGATTGTTGGGATTACACCTGCGGTACATCTTACAAGGGTATATGTGAAACTTAGTAAATATAGAAAGTAAATGTCTTAACACAATAACTAAGAAAATGCCAGGAAGGCTATGTTAACCAGTGTGATGAACATGTGTCTATAAAACCAGTGTATGGTGCCCCATGATCGCATTAATGTACACAGCTATGATTTAATAAAAAAAGTTCTATTGTCAAAGAAAATAAGAAATTGCATAACTAGCAGATGTTATTAAAAACGATCTGAGTACTCACAGAAACCAAGGTCAAGAGAAAAACGTTTATTCATCGGACATCCAGTATATAAAACATAGCTTTCTCTGATGTTTGATTTTCCACATACGATAACTAATTTGTTCTTCATCAGATAATATCTATGATGTGAACATTTATATAATGATCATAAACTTGAAATAATATGAGCATTGCTCATACTTTTGTTAACCCTGTGTAGAATTGTTCCTGGTTTATTTTTCTTCCTTAAAGAAACAGGAAGTTTTGTTGATGATGGGTTTGCAATTTTGTCTGGACTTAGTAAGCAGAGAGGAGAAGGGGGCACAAGTTACTCAAACAAAAGCGAGTTACTAAGGGAAACGAGAGTAGGCATTTGTAATTTGCTGTGCTAAATGAGTCTTCATGCTCATAATTCCCTGATTTTATTTTCATTTTGAATAAATTTTATAGGTAGTTAGAGTACTTCATATTACTCCAAACAATTTTTTTACAGTTAGGTGATAATTCTGTGAAAGAGTCAGAGATTATTTCTATTCTCCAGGGGGGAAAAAAAAAAGTGCCTAAAGGATTGGTACTGTTTGTGATGTTTTTGTAGGCAGAATAACAGCATGAATAGGAGTTGGGCAAGCACTCATCATCCCAATTTGGCATAAGATTGTCTAAGATCTGATCTGTCATTTCTTAGGCACACCTTACTTTATCACACTGCCATACATAAATGTGCCCCTTCAAAAGAACATCCACCACAGACCACATCTTATTCAACTTCCATTAATGTCAGCTACTTTTATGCACAGTACAACACATATACACACACTTCATAACTAGTCAGGTCATTAAAATATCTGTTAGATCTTTTATCAATATTACATTCTTGCCTCCTGGATTTCATTCATGCTATTTTCTGCTGAATTTAAGTCCTTTCTTCCTACAATGTATATCCTTAAATTCTGCTCATTCCTTTTTCAAATATCACATTCAATCAATATTTAGTCTGTGAAGACATTCCTTTTTTAATCTTTTTATTTTTTATTATTATGAGTACTTAATAGCTGTATATCTTTATAGTACACATATTGGTACAGGCATACAATGTGAATTAAACAAATCTTGGTAATTAGAGTATCCATTAGCTTAAGCATGTAACATTTCTTTGTGTTAGGAGCATTCCAATTCTGGTCTTTTAGTTATTATAGAGGACTTTCTAAGTTATTGTAAGTTATAGTCACTTTGTTGTGCTGTCAAATATTGTTCATTCTAGCTAACGACCCTACTATATTTTTCCTCTCATTAACCATCCCCAATATACCCTTCTGCAGCCTACTCTTCCCAGCCTCTGGTAAGTATATTCTACTCTGACTCCATGGTATCAATTACTTTTAATGTTTAGCTCCCACATGTGAATGAGAACTTGTAAGATTTCTCTTTCTGTGCTTATCTTATTTCACTTAACACAATTTTCTCCATTACCATCCATGTTTTTGGGAACTGTAGGGTTTCATTCCTTTTTGTGGCTACCGAGTATTCCTTTGTGTATATGTATCATGATTTCTTTAGCCATTTATCCACTGATAGACAATTGTGTGGATTCCAAACTTTGGTTATTATAAATAATGCTGCAACAATCACAGGAGTGCAGATATCTATTCAATATACTAAATTCCCCTCCTTTGGATATATACCCAGATCTGGGATTGCTGAGTCATACAATAATTCCATTTTTAGTTTTTTTGAGGAACCTCCATACCCTTTTCCATAGTTTTCATGCGAATTTGTATTCCCGGTAGCAGCGTACAGGCTTACCCTTTCTCCACATCCTACCAGCATTTATTATTGCCTTTTGGATAAAAGTCATTGTAACTGGGATGCCATCCTATCTCATTGTTTTGATTTTTATTTCTCTGATGACTATTAATGTTCAGCATTGTTTATGTACATGTGGCTATTTTTATGTGTTCTTTTGAGGAATAAGTCTGAGAATGTTAACACATAGTTAAAGAGTTCAGCTATGGAAACATTTATACACTCCTGGTGAGATGAACGCAGGTAAAAGCAACCCTTCCTGGTACCCCGGCATCATGAACACATTCGCACAGAAGCTGTGTGTGTTTGGCTCCTGTCTCACTCTCATGTCCTCCCTCCTATTCTTTGGGCTGTGCTTCTGCTGCTGTGGCTTGCAAAGTGACTTTGCCAGGTGCCTCTTCCAGCTGGCCTGTTAGATTCTAACTCATAGAGGAAAGGGGGACAGGGAGGAGGTATAAAAAGAAAGGATGAGAAGAAAAGGGAGAGGAGTCAAGAAGGAAATTTCTTCCTTAGATTTTTCAGTTGCTGTTAATGTCATTCCAGCCACTTTAGATGCTTGGTGTCTTCTTGCAGCTTCACATGGCACTCTACTCAGAGGTGGGAGCAATAGTCTGGCACAGTCCTCTTGGGTGTCCAAAGCCCAAGCAGGGTGGGCCACCAAGGGGAAAACTGCTGAGTCCAGCCCAGCCTCACAGGCCCAGGCACACTGGGATTTTCGTCTCCTCCTTCAGGGCTAAAAGCTGCTCACAGCACTGCTTCTCTGCTCTGAAACTCTGCTGACCACCCACCTCCCCACTGCCCTCTGGCGTCAAGAGCAATAGCTACTTAGAGCAGTTAATGATCCTTTGGTTAATGCAGGCAGTCCCCAGGTTACCAACGAGGTCAGTTCTATAGATTTGTTCTAAATAGAATTTGCATGTATGTTGAAACAGGTACAGTGGCTTACTCCCTTTAATTGTCTCGATTTGTAAGTGTCATTGCATGTAAGTCAGATGACTGGAACTGGAGCTGCCTATACACAGAATGCCCTGTGCCCTTTCAGGCCCCTAATAGCTAAAATTCCTTATAGTAAATCCCGGTGGTCATTTGTTTTCCCAAGAGAACCCTGACAGAACATATATAACATTGTGCCCAATTAATAATTCTCGAAGGCCCTCGAAGAGCTCTAAATTCATACATTAATTTCAATATACCTAACATTAATTTGCCAGGATTTACTCAACCATCCCTTTAATAAGAAAAATTTGTATTCCTTGTATAGTGCAATAAAAGTTAAGTAACCCAGGCCTAAAAAACTTCATTTAAGTATCCACTGAGTACTTTATGAATGTCAGTGAGTACACAGTTGTGAAAATTTGATCTCATTAAAATGAAACATTTGTAGTATTACTCAATGTTAAAATGAAGAATACCTAGAATTGAGGAGGTTATATTACTTTAAAACATTAAAAAATATGGATTTTCAAGCCTTATTCTTTCTTAAGAATTACTACAGATACACAAAAAGATGCTTCATTTAAGCACATATAATGCAGCATCATAAGGGAAGTGCAATGTACTGTCAAGGCCATGTATAACTCAGGGACCAATGAAGAGATGTGCTTCAGATCTCTGGTAGAAGAGTAAAATAGAAGACACGCTTCCAGCTTCTATAACAGTTCTTCTGAGATAGCCATTAAATAGCTATAATTTATATTAATTTATCTGGTAACAGTGTACAAAGTTCTAACAACCCTGGATGTGACAACAAAAACAAAATAATAATAGAATAACCAAATAAATAACGCATATAAAAAAGAAAAAGATATGCACATATATAGAATTCTTATTCTATATGCGTACTGCTTGACAACAGTGTGATCTGCATTATATAATGACAGAACTTTCATATTGAAAGAAATCATAGTTTTCATAATGGAATTATGAACGTGTAACAGCAAACTGAGTATGCATTTTAATAATGGTACTAACCATAACCTTTTATAACATTACAAATTGATGCAAACTTTGAAAATATTCAATATGCTCCTTCAAATTTAAAGGCCCAAATGTCAGTGAATCAAAAACACTCACTCATAAGTATAAAGTTCCTTACTCTTTTCTCCATTCTTACACTGCAGCAATCCTCACCAAGTGTCTTCATCTGGGAATCAAAATCCTGCTAATAAAATCTTCTCTAGGAATGTGTTCTGGAGCCCACCACTTTTCTGAGAGCTTCCTTTACATCCTTGTTCCTCAGGCTATAGATCAGGGGGTTCAGCATGGGAATCACTACAGTGTAGAACACCGTGGCCACTTTGTCAGCATCCCCACTGTCACCAGAGCTGGGCCTGCAGTAAATGGAGAGGATCGTTCCGTGAAAGACCACAATGGCCGTGAGGTGGGAAGCGCAGGTGGAAAATGCCTTGCGCCTGCCCTCTGCAGAGCGAATCCTCAGGATGGTGACCAGAATAAACAAGTAGGAAGTGAGGATGATCACGATGGCGAAGATCTCATTGAAGGCGGCCACAGTGAACAGCAGCACCTCATTCACAGTGACATCTGAGCAAGCAAGGCTCAGGAGAGGGGGCAGATCGCAGAAGAAGTGGTTGATCACATTTGATGTGTAGGACGGGATCTCCAGAGCTGAGCACAAGTGGATGAGAGAGCACACTGTCCCACAGAGGTAGCAGCAGGAGACCAGCTCCACACAGAGCCTGTGAGACATGGTGGCCGTGTACAGCAGAGGGTTACAGATGGCCACAAAGCGGTCGTAGGCCATCACCGCCAGCAGGAAGACCTCAGTGACCACACATGTGCAAAACAAGTAGAATTGTGTCATGCACCCCAGGAAGGATATAGATTTGTCCTTGTTGAGAATATCAGCCAACATCTTGGGCACGATGATTGAGGAGTAGCAGAAATCTACAAAGGATAAGTGACTGAGGAAAAAGTACATGGGAGTATGAAGCCGGGAGCTAACTTGGATGAGTGCCGTCATACCCAGGTTGGCCAAAACGGTGACTCCATAGATGAAGAGGAAAATCAGTAGGAGGAAAGTTTGTATCTCAGGGGCGTCTGACAATCCCAGGAGAATGAACTCTGTCACGGCAGTGCAGTTTTCCTTGCCCATATTCCCATATTATTTGGCATTGGACGGGAAAAAGGAACCTAAATGTCATTCTCTACTACTTGATCCGAAATTTAGTTTTGTCCATATCCTCCAAAAATATGTCCAATAAAGATTTTTGTTAATTTTATCAACAGTAATAGCACTTTTGGTGAAATTTAGCATAATTTCAGTCAATGTTTAATTGTATAACACAGATGCATAAAATTCACAGTCCTAAGAGCAAACGAAAGCACCAAGAATTATATGACCCAGTATGATTCGTGTCGTTAGGTTTCATAATTGAGAGCTGTCACTAAATAATTACAAAAGAGGTCAAAGTATCACTTAATTAGTCTTCTTGCTCTGTGAAATTCAAATTCTTTTTTTCCCAGGCAGTTTCCAAATATTCAGATCCCAAGAAACAATTTTTGTAATACCTTTTAAGTACCTCTTCCTCAGTTTTCCACAGAAGGAATGAGAGATAAACGTACTTAGTATTGTTTTTACAGTTGAGATGGAGAAATGCAGTTTCACACTCCATGTTCACATTTACTCCATAACATTTGCTTTGTGATTCTGCTAATAACTCTATTCTGTGTCAGCCATGGTTCAGGAAAATGGAAGTCTTCACTGCAACATGGCCTTAACTGTGACTCTTCAGCCTTTAAAAGATCTGTTTATGTACAAATTTACTGCTCTAATCTATTTGATAAATTGATCAGAGATGTGGATTTTTATTTTAAAAATGTACATGGCTGCATTGTAGCATTATTTATGACATTAAAACTTAGAAATAAAGTGTTCAACAAGAGGGAAATGATCAAAATTATACTGTATAGTAGATGTGATAAAAATGTGTGGCTAAAATCTTGTATCATTTTTGTAACATGGAAAATGACTATGATAAAACATAAAGTGAAAAAATGGATAGGACAGACAAAATATTATGTATACACACACAAGTTGCATTACACGTTAATCCTTACAGCATCTGTGTGCATAAAGAATCTGTATATTTGCCTGATTCTCACAAACAGAAGTATTATGTGGTGAAGTGAGGAAGGACCATATAATTTTTTCCAATGAGGAACTCATACATTCCAAACCTTTGACATACAGCACATGTGCGGAGAGGATGAGTGGCCCCTCATTTACTCTCGCCCCTCCCCACCCTCAGCCAATCCTTCATAGATAGCTATGTGACTGCAGAGGCACCAGGCAGGGGAATCCCTGTAGACAAATGAGCTGAAAGAGAGACCAACACAGGCTGACACACCCTGGTAGTTTTCACAACCTAACACAGCCTGGTGCTTTTTCCAACCTTCAACCTATTTCAGAGATGCACAGATTAATTTATTCCTAAATTCTAGTGTGTAAACAAATAATTGTTCTGATGATGTGGTTTTCTCTCTTCCAATGGCTTGGAAAAGTAAGGTATTGGTCTTTTCTTGAGTTTAAAGCAGATGATAATTTTGAAAAATCCTTACCGTTTTCATGTCTAAAGTTGATAAATTGGGATGTTAATTGACCACAGAGCAGTACATCTTTACCTGGAGAGCATTTAATTCCAACGATGGAGACATTGTTGTTAACAACAGGGAGTGAGTACTACTGACACCTAGTGGGTGTGCAGCAGAACAGCCTACTATGCACCCGAAGGTTCCTCACTCCACAGATACTCGACAAAGAAGGCATTATAGTAGGTAAAGTCTCCAAAGCTATCACCCAGTTATAACCCAAGAATAGGGGGGAGGAGGATGGAGGGAGGGTGATTGGTGGGATTACACCTGCAGTGCATCTTACAAGGGTATATGTGAAACTTAGTAAATGTAGAATGTAAATGTCTTAACACAATAACTAAGAAAATGCCAGGAAGGCTATGTTAACCAGTGTGATGAAAATGTGTCAAACGTTCTATAAAACCAGTGTATGGTGCCCCATGATAAAAAAAAAAAAAAAAGCATTATCTGGACCAAAATGTCATAACATCATAGTTGAGACGCCTGCCATAGAGAGACATTTTCAAGGGCTTTACATAAAGCTAAAATGATCCCTTTTTCTCTGCTTTGGGGTGGTTCACCTGTCCATGTCCCTCCATGAATAGTCCTACAGGATGCACACGGCCAACCTCAGCACCAAGGTTACAGTCCAGAGAATCTAATGCCATCCTGACCACCCTTTATGAATGGAGTTAGGGTAAGAGAGGAGGAAAGGGGAGGGAGAGAGAAAACCAGCCTTCATCCCAACCGTTCACACTGTTTATCTATCATATCTGTTTTAAGATACTGGGTTCCACAGATTTCTGTCATTTCCCAACAAACAGTCTCTTAGCACACAAAGAGAAAAAATACTGTCATTAAGGAGTGCTGAAAACACACGCCCTTTAACAACAATAAATTCTAGTTAAGAGTAATTGTAATGAATTCTAATAAAATAATATCTAATAAAGAGAAGAAAAAATAGATTTTAAAAGAATTGATGACTATTACCTTTCATAAAATTCCTCTTTTTTACTACACAGGACTATAAAAATTACCTAATGAGGAAAACTCATAAAGCTTTCATTACCCAGAAAATATTTTTCGTTTCAATTCCTCAAAATACAAAATTCCTCAACCAACCAAAATATTGGAAAGATGCTGCTTACCCTGTTTCTGAATATACTATGATGGAAAATGTTATGGGCTTTATAATTGTGTGTGTGACTCTCTGGGGCCTGGATTCCATAAGCTCCCCAAACAGTCATTGATCTCTGTGGAATACCAACCACATAGCAAGAAAATAACTCTCTTGAGACGCCAACTGTTATTGACTACTATGGAATATAAAAGAGAGGGAAGGGGTCTCCCACCTGGTACATGTTATTGTAATCTAACACAGTTACATTCAGAGTCCATGATAAATTATAAGCCACTGACTGCTACATCCAAGCTTAGCCTCTGTGAGCTAGTACTCACGTTTCTGTTATGAAATATATTGAAATATATTATCAGGTCATATGAACTTTGTCTGCCATATACTCAAAAGCTCCTTCCTAAAGGATGGAGGATCTGAAGCCACACCAGAGGTCTTCCAAATACCAAATAGGGGTGAAGACAATTACCCTCTTTTATGGAGAATAATAACAATGTCTCTCATATTTACTGAGTTTTTCCTCTATGAAAGATACTAGTCTAACTACAACTAGTAACATACTTCATGTGTATATAAATAAGAGAGGTCAGGACTTCTATCCCCTTTTACAAATGAGGTGAGTGAGGCTCAGCAGATCTAACTTCCCCAAAGTCACGCACAGACTCCCAGGCATACAGAGTGCTTACGTTGTTGATTGGTTTCTTCCACCCATATGACTGTGAGGTAGAACATAGCTCCAGAGAGGTTCTGGGGTGGCACACTCCCTGTTAAACACCAGAGGTCATTACATGGGAATGTCTCAGGGATACCCTCGGTCTGCTCCTTTCCTGACTACGTATAGCAGCGTAGACCTGAGCTATTAGTGTTCAAAGAACCAGCTACAGAACCTCTACAGAACCAAACAATTCAAGAATTCTAGGGATGCAATGAGTTACAGGCAATTGGCTTTGAAATTCTCAACAATCCATGTGTGATTTCCCAAAACTGATTTATCTGAGAATTCCCTAAGTTGAAAGAGCTTTACTGGTTCTCCTTTTTCATCTAGAATCTCATGTTCCTTTTCATCTTACTCTTTTTTTTTTTATTAAATCATAAACACATAGCTCATGTATATTTTCTCTCACTCTTAACAAGCAATTGATTTCTGTAATACCTTCACATTTAACTATGTGAATTACTCTCCTGAGAAAAAGAAAATCAATCCTCCTAAATCCAAACCTTGTGGATGACTTAAAATGTTGGTATCCATGCAGTTTGGATTTTATTTATCCAAGACACTTTGAATCCCTGTCCTGGCGTATGACTTCCTGTTTCTCTCTAGAGTGTGTAAATATTTTTTATGGAAAATCATGGCACTAGACATGTATTCTAGCCAACATGCCCATTAACTATTGGCTATGTAGTATATGTACAAGCATGTGATATATGTATTTGTATAGTGCATATGCATATACAGTGTACTAGATGTACTCAGATATATATTAGAATCATGAAAACCTTTATTTATTCCTTATTCATTTTATTCTTAATGCTCCACCACACTATTCTTAGAATATTCACCCCTATAAAAGATGTGAATTGTATGACAGAAAAGTTAAAAGTGCATCCATAAAGAACATTACTGATAGATATGCCTTATTTCATCATGGAAAGCCATTCCGAGGAAAACCGCTTTTCTTAGATATTTATCTTAGACTTGGGGAGAGAAGTGATTTTAATAGTTGTTTGACAGTTAAATATTTGATTGAAATTAATTTGAATAATTTAAATCTGAAGCACTAAGCCTTCAGTGGAACGTATTTACATCACACAAGATAACGCTATATTAAAATATTATACTAACACATTTTTCTGAAATAGTGCTTAAACAAATTTGTCTCTATGTTGAATAATAACAGATAATCTTTAATGTTACACGATATGATTTGGGGAAGTCTTTGTGGTAACCTTCCCAGAATTTCAGAAGTGGGTGAGCAAAGCAAGATTCCAAACAGAAACCTCCAGCTCCCTTCCCTCTGCAGGAACATCTAATCCAAGACCTATCCACATAAGCAAATACCTTCAGAAAGACCACAGGGAGCCTGGAAGAGTGATAGTGTTACTGGGCTTGGGGAAAACTGTTTTTTCAGCTTGACTATTGTTGGTATATATAAAGGCTACCGATTTACGAATGTTGATTTTGCAACCTGAGACGCTGCTGTATTCTTTGATCACTTCTAAGAGTTTTGTAGTAGAATCTCTGGTGTTTTCCAGATATACAATCATATCATCGTGAAGAATGAAATTTTGATCTCTTCTGACCCTATATAGATACCCTTGATTGCCTTTCTTCCCTAATCGTGGTGGCTAAAACTTCCATTACAATTTTGAAGAGCAGTGGAGACAATGGGCAGCCTTGCCATGTTCCTGATCTGAGTGGAAATGATTTCAATTTAACTCCATTGAATACAATATTGGCTGTGGGCTTGCTGTAGATGGCCTCTATCAGTTTAAGAAATGTCCCTTCTATACCAATTTTCTTAAGTGTTCTGATCCTGAAGGGATGCTGTATATTATCAAAAGCTTTTTCTGCATCAATTGACAGAATCATACAGCCTTTGTTTTTTAATTTGTTTATGGGCTGAATTATACTTATAGATATTTATAGATATAGATATAGATATTGCCTAACAAACAGAATACAGCAACACATCAAACAAATTTTACATCATGACCAAGTCAGTTTTATCCCAGGGTCTCAAGACTGGTTCAATATCTGTAAGATCTGCCAGTCAATCCTATAATTCCTCTACTAGGAATATACCCAGAAGACCAAAAATCACATCATAACAAAGATATTTGTGCCAGAATGCAGCCCATTTCATAATTGCTAAGTCATGGAAAAAGCCCAAGTGCCCATCGATGCCCGAATGGATTTCTAAATTGTGGTATATGTACACCATAGAATATTATGCAGCCTTAAAGAAAGATGGAGACTTTACCTCTTTCATGTTTACATGGATGGAGCTGGAACATATTCTTCTTAGTAAAGTATCTCAAGAATGGAAGAAAAAGTATCCAATGTACTCAGCTCTACTATGAAACTATGGCTTTAACATGAAAGCTATAACCCAGTTATAACCCAAGAATAGGGGAAGGGGGACAGGGAGGAGAGGGAGTGGGGAGGTGGGCGGAGGGAGGGTGATTGTTGGGATTACACATGCGGTACATATTACAAGGGTATATGTGAAACTTAGTAAATATAGAAAGTAAATGTCTTAACACAATAACTAAGAAAATGCCAGGAAGGCTATGTTAACCAGTGTGATGAAAATGTGTCTATAAAACCAGTGTATGGTGCCCCATGATCGCATTAATGTACACAGCTATGATTTAATAAAAAAAAAAAGTTCTATTGTCAAAGAAAATTAGAAATTGCATAACTAGCAGATGTTATTAAAAAAGGATCTGAGTACTCACAGAAACCAAGGTCAAGAGAAAAACGTTTATTCATCGGACATCCAGTATATAAAACATAGCTTTCTCTGATGTTTGATTTTCCACATACGATAACTATTTAATTGGTTCTTCATCAGATAATATCTATGATGTGAACATTTATATAATGATCATAAACTTGAAATAATATGAGCATTGCTCATACTTTTGTTAACCCTGTGTAGAATTGTTCCTGGTTTATTTTTCTTCCTTAAAAAAACCGGAAGTTTTGTTGATGATGGGTTTGCAATTTTGTCTGGACTTAGTAAGCAGAGAGGAGAAGGGGGCACAAGTTACTCAAACGAAAGCGAGTTATTAAGGGAAAGGAGAGTTGGCATTTGTAATTTGCTGTGCTAAACGAGTCTTCATGCTCATAATTCCATGATTTTATTTTCATTTTGAATAAATTTTATAGGTAGTTAGAGTACTTCATATTACTCCAAACACTTTTTTTAAAGTTAGGTGATAATTCTGTGAAAGAGTCAGAGATTATTTCTATTCTCCAGGGGAAAAAAAAAAAAAGTGCCTAAAGGATTGGTACTGTTTGTGATGTTTTTGTAGGCAGAATAACAGCATGAATAGGAGTTGGGCAAGCACTCATCCTCCCAATTTGGCATAAGATTGTCTAAGATCTGATCTGTCATTTCTTAGGCCCACCTTACTTTATCACACTGCCATACATAAATGTGCCCCTTCAAAAGAACATCCACCACAGACCACATCTTATTCAACTTCCATTAATGTCAGCTACTTTTATGCACAGTACAACACATATACACACACTTTATAACTAGTCAGGTCATTAAAATATCTGTTAGATCTTTGATCAATATTACATTCTTGCCTCCTGGATTTCATTCATGCTATTTTCTGCTGAATTTAAGTCCTTTCTTCCTACAATGTATATCCTTAAATTCTGCTCATTCCTTTTTCAAATATCACATTCAATCAATATTTAATCTGTGAAGACATTCCTTTTTTAATCTTTTTATTTTTGATTATTATGAGTACTTAATAGCTGTATATCTTTATAGTACACATATTGGTACAGGCATACAATGTGAATTAAACAAATCATGGTAATTAGAGTATCCATTAGCTTAAGCATGTAACATTTCTTTGTGTTAGGAGCATTCCAATTCTGGTCTTTTAGTTATTATAGAGGACTTTTTAAGTTATTGTAAGTTATAGTCACTTTGTTGTGCTGTCAAATATTGTTCATTCTAGCTAACGACCTAACTATATTTTTCCTCTCATTAACCATCCCCAATATACCCTTCTGCAGCCTACTCTTCCCAGCCTCTGGTAAGTATATTCTACTCGGACTCCATGGTATCAATTACTTTTAATGTTTAGCTCCCACATGTGAATGAGAACTTGTAAGATTTCTCTTTCTGTGCTTATCTTATTTCACTTAACACAATTTTCTCCATTTCCATCCATGTTGTTGGGAACTGTAGGGCTTCAATCTTTTTTGTGGCTACCGAGTATTCCTTTGTGTATATGTATCACGATTTCTTTATCCATTTATCCACTGATAGACAATTGTGTGGATTCCAAACTTTCGTTATTGTAAATAATGCTGCAATAATCACAGGAGTGCAGATATCTATTCGATGTACTAAATTCCCCTCCTTTGGATTCATACCCAGATCTGGGATTGCTGAGTCATACAATAATTCCATTTTTAGTTTTTTTGAGCAACCTCCATACCCTTTTCCATAGTTTTCATGCGAATTTGTATTCCCAGTAACAATGTACAGGCTTACCCTTTCTCCACATCCTACCAGCATTTATTATTGCCTTTTGGATAAAAGTCATTGTAACTGGGATGCCATCCTATCTCATTGTTTTGATTTTTATTTCTCTGATGACTATTAAGGTTCAGCATCGTTTACGTACATGTGGCTATTTTTATGTGTTCTTTTGAGGAATAAGTCTGAGAATGTTAACACATAGTTAAAGAGTTCAGCTATGGAAACATTTATACACTCCTGGTGAGATGAACGCAGGTAAAAGCAACCCTTCCTGGTACCCCGGCATCATGAACACATTCGCACAGAAGCTGTGTGTGTTTGGCTCCGGTCTCACTCTCATGTCCTCCCTCCTATTCTTTGGGCTGTGCTTCTGCTGCTGTGGCTTGCAAAGTGACTTTGCCAGGTGCCTCTTCCAGCTGGCCTGTTAGATTCTAACTCATAGAGGAAAGGGGGACAGGGAGGAGGTATAAAAAGAAAGGATGAGAAGAAAAGGGAGAGGAGTCAAGAAGGAAATTTCTTCCTTAGATTTTTCAGTTGCTGTTAATGTCATTCCAGCCACTTTAGATGCTTGGTGTCTTCTTGCAGCTTCACATGGCACTCTACTCAGAGGTGGGAGCAATAGTCTGGCACAGTCCTCTTGGGTGTCCAAAGCCCCTGCAGGGTGTGCCACCAAGGAGAAAACTGCTGAGTCCAGCCCAGCCTCACAGGCCCAGGCACACTGGGATTTTCGTCTCCTCCTTCAGGGCTAAAAGCTGCTCACAGCACTGCTTCTGTGCTCTGAAACTCTGCTGACCACCCTCCTCCCCACTGCCCTCTGGCGTCAAGAGCAATAGCTACTTAGAGCAGTTAATGATCCTTCGGTTAATGCAGGCAGTCCCCAGGTTACCAACGAGGTCAGTTCTATAGATTTGTTCTAAATAGAATTTGCATGTATGTTGAAACAGGTACGTTGGCCTACTCCCTTTAATTGTGTCGATTTGTAAGTGTGATTGCATGTAAGTCAGATGACTGGAACTGGAGCTGCCTATACACAGAATGCCCTGTACCCTTTCAGGCCCCTAATAGCTAAAATTCCTCATAGTCAATCCCGGTGGTCATTTGTTTTCCCAAGAGAACCCTGACAGAACATATATAACATTGTGGCCAATTAATAGTTCTTGAAGGCCCTCGAAGAGCTCTAAATTCATACGTTAATTTCAATATACCTAACATTAATTTGCCAGGATTTACTCAACCATCCATTTAATAAGAAAAATTTAAAAAATACGTATTCCATGTATAGTGCAATAAAAGTTAAGTAACCCAGGCCTAAAAAACTTCCATTTAAGTATCCACTGAGTACTTTATGAATGTCAGTGAGTACACAGTTGTGAAAATTTGATCTCATTAAAATGAAACATTTGTAGTATTACTCAATGTTAAAATGAAGAATACCAAGAATTGAGGAGGTTATATTACTTTAAAACATTAAAAAATATGGATTTTCAAGCCTTATTCTTTCTTAAGAATCACTACAGATACACAAAAAGATGCTTCATTTAAGCACATATAATGCAGCATCATAAGGGAAGTACAATGTACTGTCAAGGCCATGTATAAGTCAGGGACCAATGAAGAGATGTGCTTCAGATCTCTGGCAGAAGAGTAAAATAGAAGACACGCTTCCAGCTTCTATAACAGTTCTTCTGAGATAGCCATTAAATACCTATAATTTATATTAATTTATCTGGTAACAGTGTACAAAGTTCTAACAACCCTGCATGTGGCAACAAAAACAAAATAATAATAGAATAACCAAATAAATAATGCATATAAAAGAGAAAAAGATATGCACATATGTAGAATTCTCATTCTATATGCGTACTGCTTGACAACAGTGTGATCTGCATTATATAATGACAGAACTTTCATATTGAAAGAAATCATAGTTTTCATAATGGAATTATGAACGTATAACAGCAAACTGAGTATGCATTTTAATAATGGTACTAACCATAACCTTTTATAACATTACAAATTGATGCAAACTTTGAAAATATTCAATATGCTCCTTCAAATTTAAAGGCCCAAATGTCAGTGAATCAAAAAAACTCACTCATAAGTATAAAGTTTCTTACTCTTTTCTCCATTCTTACACTGCAGCAATCCTCACCAAGTGTCTTCACCTGGGAATCAAAATCCTGCTAATAAAATCTTCTCTAGGAATGTGTTCTGGAGCCCACCACTTTTCTGAGAGCTTCCTTTACATCCTTGTCCCTCAGGCTGTAGATCAGGGGGTTCAGCATGGGAATCACTACAGTGTAGAACACCGTGGCCACTTTGTCAGCATCCCCACTGTCACCAGAGCTGGGCCTGCAGTAAATGGAGAGGCTCGTTCCGTGAAAGACCACGATGGCCGTGAGGTGGGAAGCGCAGGTGGAAAATGCCTTGCGCCTGCCCTCTGCAGAGCGAATCCTCAGGATGGTGACCAGAATAAACAAGTAGGAAGTGAGGATGATCACGATGGTGAAGATCTCACTGAAGGCGGCCACAGTGAACAGCAGCACCTCATTCACAGTGACATCTGAGCAAGCAAGACTCAGGAGAGGGGGCAGATCGCAGAAGAAGTGGTTGATCACATTTGATGTGTAGGACGGGATCTCCAGAGCTAAGCACAAGTGGATGAGAGAGCACACTGTCCCACTGAGGTAGCAGCAGGAGACCAGCTCCACACAGAGCCTGTGAGACATGGTGGCCGTGTACAGCAGAGGGTTACAGATGGCCACAAAGCGGTCGTAGGCCATCACTGCCAGCAGGAAGACCTCAGTGACCACACATGTGCAAAACAAGTAGAATTGTGTCATGCACCCCAGGAAGGATATAGATTTGTCCTTGTTGAGAATATCAGCCAACATCTTGGGCACAATGATTGAGGAGTAGCAGAAATCTACAAAGGATAAGTGACTGAGGAAAAAGTACATGGGAATATGAAGCCGGGAGCTAACTTGGATGAGTGCCATCATACCCAGGTTAGCCAAAACCGTGACTCCATAGATGAAGAGGAAAATCAGTAGGAGGCAAGTTTGTATCTCAGGGGCGTCTGACAATCCCAGGAGAATGAACTCTGTCACGGCAGTGCAGTTTTCCTTGCCCATATTCCCATATTATTTGGCATTGGACGGGAAAAAGGAACCTAAATGTCATTCTCTACTACTTGATCCGAAATTTAGTTTTGTCCGTATCCTGCAAAAATATATCCAATAAAGAGGTTTTGTTAATTTTATCAACAGTAATAGCACTTTTGGTGAAATTTAGCATAATTTCAGTCAATGTTTAATTGTATAACATAGATGCATAAAATTCACAGTCCTAAGAGAAAACGAAAGCACCAAGAATTATATGACCCGGTATGATTTGTGTCGTTAGATTTCATAATTGAGAGCTGTCACTAAATAATTACAAAAGAGGTCAAAGTATCACTTAATTAGTCTTGTTGCTCTGTGAAATTCAAATTCTTTTTTTCCCAGGCAGTTTCCAAATATTCAGATCCCAAGAAACAATTTTTGTAATACCTTTTAAGTACCTCTTCCTCAGTTTTCCACAGAAGGAATGAGAGATAAACGTACTTAGTATTGTTTTTACAGTTGAGATGGAGAAATGCAGTTTCACACTCCATGTTCACATTTACTCCATAACATTTGCTTTGTGATTCTGCTAATAACTCTATTCTGTGTCAGCCATGGTTCAGGAAAATGAAAGTCTTCACTGCAACATGGCCTTAACCGTGACTCTTCAGCCTTTAAAAGATCTGTTTATGAACAAATTTACTGCTGTAATCTATTTGATAAATTGATCAGAGATGTGGATTTTTATTTTAAAAATGTACATGGCTGCATTGTAGCATTATTTATGACATTAAAACTTAGAAATAAAGTGTTCAACAAGAGGGAAATGATCAAAATTATACTATATAGTAGATGTGATAAAAATGTGTGGCTAAAATCTTGTATCATTTTCGTAACATGGAAAATGACTATGATAAAACATAAAGTGAAAAAATGGATAGGACAGACAAAATATTATGTATACACACACAAGTTGCATTACACGTTAATCCTTACAGCATCTGTGTGCATAAAGAATCTGTATATTTGCCTGATTCTCACAAACAGAAGTATTATGTGGTGAAGTGAGGAAGGAGCATATAATTTTTTCCAATGAGGAACTCATACGTTCCAAACCTTTGGCATACAGCACATGTGCGGAGAGGATGAGTGGCCCCTCATTTACTCTCACCCTCACCCTCAGCCAATCCTTCATAGATAGCTATGTGACTGCAGAGGCACCAGGCAGGGGAATTCCTGTAGAAAAATGAGCTGAAAGAGAGACCAACACAGGCTGACACACCCTGGTAGTTTACACAACCTAACACAGCCTGGTGCTTTTTCCAACCTTAAACCTATTTCAAAGATGCACAGATTAATTTATTCCTAAATCCTAGTGTGTAAATGAATAATTGTTCTGATGATGTGGTTTTCTCTCTTCCAATGGCTTGGAAAAGTAAGCTATTTGTCTTTTCTTGAGTTTAAAGCAGATGATAATTTTGAAAAATCCTTATCATTTTCATGTCTAAAGATGACAAATTGGGATGTTCATTTACCATAGAGCAGTACATCTTTACCTGGAGAACATTTAATTCCAGGAAGAGATTTGTCAATCTCTGGAGACATTGTTGTTACAACAGGCAGTGAGTACTACTGACACCTAGTGGGTGTGCAGCAGAACAGCCTACTATGCACCAGAGGGTTCCCCACTCCACAGATACTCGACAAAGAAAGCATTATAGTAGGTAAAGTCTCCAAAGTTATCACCCAGTTATAACCCAAGAATAGGGGGGAGGAGAATGGAGGGAGGGTGATTGGTGGGATTACACCTGCGGTGCATCTTACAAGGGTATATGTGAAATTTAGTAAATGTAGAATGTAAATGTCTTAACGCAATAACTAAGAAAATGCCAGGAAGGCTATGTTAACCAGTGTGATGAAAATGTGTCAAACGTTCTATAAAACCGGTGTATGGTGCCCCATGATAAAAAAAAAAAAAAAAAAAGCATTATCCGGACCAAAATGTCATAACACCATAGTTGAGAAGCCTGCCATAGAGAGACATTTCCAAGGGCTTTACATAAAGCTAAAATGATCCCTTTTTCTCTGCTTTGGGGTGGTTCACCTGTCCATGTCCCTCCATGAATAGTCCTACAGGATGCACACGGCCAACCTCAGCACCAAGGTTACAGTCCAGAGAATCTAATGCCATCCTGACCACCCTTTATGAATGGAGTTAGGGTAAGAGAGGAGGAAAGGGGAGGGAGAGAGAAAACCAGCCTTCATCCCAACCGTTCACACTGTTTATCTATCATGCTAGTATCTGTTTTAAGATACTGGGTTCCACAGATTTCTGTCATTTCCCAACAGTCTCTTAGCACACAAAGAGAAAAAATACTGTCATTAAGGAGTGCTGAAAACACACGCCCTCTAACAACAATAAATTCTAGTTAAGAGTAATTGTAATGAATTCTAATAAAATAATATCTAATAAAGAGAAGAAAAAATAGATTTTAAAAGAATTGATAACTATTACCTTTCATAAAATTCCTCTTTTTTACTACACAGGACTATAAAAATTACCTAATGAGGAAAACTCATAAAGCTTCCATTACCCAGAAAATATTTTTCATTTCCATTCCTCAAAATACAAAATTCCTCAACCAACCAAAATATTGGAAAGATGCTGCTTACCCTGTTTCTGAATATACTATGATGGAAAATGTTATGGGCTTTATAATTGTGTGTGTGACTCTCTGGGGCCTGGATTCCATAAGTTCCCCAAACAGTCATTGATCTCTGTGGAATACCAACCACATAGCAAGAAAATAACTCTCTTGAGACGCCAACTATTATTGACTACTATGGAATATAAAAGAGAGGGAAGGGGTCTCCCACCTGGTACATGTTATTGTAATGTAACACAGTTACATTCAGAGTCCATGATAAATTATAAGCCACTGACTGCTACATCCAAGCTTAGCCTCTGTGAGCTAGTACTCACGTTTCTGTTATGAAATATATTGAAATATATTATCAGGTCATATGAACTTTGTCTGCCATATACTCAAAAGCTCCTTCCTAAAGGATGGAGGATCTGAAGCCACACCAGAGGTCTTCCAAATACCAAATAGGGGTGAAGACAATTACCCTCTTTTATGGAGAATAATAACAATGTCTCTCATATTTACTGAGTTTTTCCTCTATGAAAGATACTAGTCTAATGACAACTAGTAACATACTTCATGTGTATATAAATAAGAGAGGTCAGGACTTCTATCCCCTTTTACAAATGAGGTGAGTGAGGCTCAGCAGATCTAACTTCCCCAAAGTCACACACAGACTCCCAGGCATACAGAGTGCTTATGTTGTTGATTGGTTTCTTCCACCCATATGACCGTGAGGTAGAACATAGCTCCAGAGAGGTTCTGGGGTGGCACACTCCCTGTTAAACACCAGAGGTCATTACATGGGAATGTCTCAGGGATACCCTCGGTCTGCTCCTTTCCTGACTACGTATAGCAGCGTAGACCTGAGCTATTAGTGTTCAAAGAACCAGCTACAGAATCTCTACAGAACCAAACAATTCAAGAATTCTAGGGATGCAATGAGTTACAGGCAATTGGCTTTGAAATTCTCAACAATCCATGTGTGATTTCCCAAAACTGATTTATCTGAGAATTCCCTAAGTTGAAAGAGCTTTACTGGTTCTCCTTTTTCATCTAGAATCTCATGTTCTTTTTCATCTCACTCTTTTTTTTATTAAATCATAAACACATAGCTCATGTATATTTTCTCTCACTCTTAACAAGCAATTGATTTCTGTAATACCTTCACATTTAACTATGTGAATTACTCTCCTGAGAAAAAGAAAATCAATCCTCCTAAATCTAAACCTTGTGGATGACTTAAAATGTTGGTACCCATGCAGTTTGGATTTTATTTATCCAAGACACTTTGAATCCCTGTCCTGGCGTATGACTTCCTGTTTCTCTCTAGTGTGTGTAAATATATTTTTATGGGAAATCATGGCACTAGACATGTATTCTAATCAATATGTCCATTAACTATTGGCTATAGTATATGTATAAGCATGTGATATATGTATTTGTATAGTGCATATGCATGTATAGTATACCAGATGTACTCAGATATATATTAGAATGATGAAAACCTTTATTTAATCCTTATTAATTTTATTTTTAATGCTCCACCGCACTATTCTTAGAATATTCACCCCTATAAAAGATGTGAATTGTATGACAGAAAAGTTAAAAGTGCATCCATAAAGAACATTACTGATAGATATGCCTTATTTCACATGGAAAGCCATTCCTAGGAAAGTTGCTTTTCTTAGATATTTATCTTAGACTTGGGGAGAGAAGTGATTTTAATAGTTGTTTAACAGTTAAATATTTGATTGAAATTAATTTGAATAATTTAAATCTGAAGCACTAAGCCTTTAGTGGAACGTATTTACATCACACAAGATAACACTATATTAAAATATTATACTAACATTTTTATGAAATAGTGCTTAAACAAATTTGTCTCTATGTTGAATAATAACAGATAATCTTTAATGTTACACGATGTGATTTGGGGAAGTCTTTGTGGTAACCTTCCCAGAATTTCAGAAGTGGGTGAGCAAAGCAAGATTCCAAACAGAAACCTCCAGCTCCCTTCCCTCTGCAGGAACATCTAATCCAAGACCTATCCACATAAGCAAATACCTTCAGAAAGACCACAGGGAGCCTGGAAGAGTGATAGTGTTACTGGGCTTGGGGAAAACTGTTTTTTCAGCTTGACTATTGTTGGTATATATAAAGGCTACCGATTTATGAATGTTGAACTGAGACGCTGCTGTATTCTTTGGTCACTTCTAAGAGTTTTGTAGTAGAATCTCTGGTGTTTTCCAGATATACAATCATATCATCGTGAAGAATGAAAGTTTGATCTCTTCTGACCCTATATGGATACCCTTGATTGCCTTTCTTCCCTAATCGTGGTGGCTAAAACTTCCATTACAATTTTAAAGAGCAGTGGAGACAATGGGCAGCCTTGCCATGTTCCTGATCTGAGTGGAAATGATTTCAATTTAACTCCATCGAATACAATATTGGCTGTGGCTTTGCTGTAGATGGCCTCTATCAGTTTAAGAAATGTCCTTTCTATACCAATTTTCTTAAGTGTTCTGATCATGAAGGGATGCTGTATATTATGAAAAGCTTTTTCTGCATCAATTGAGAGAATCGTATGGCCTTTGTTTTTTAATTTGTTTATGTGCTGAATTATACTTATAGATATTTATAGATATAGATATAGATATTTCCTAACAAACAGAATCCAGCAACACATCAAAAAAATTTTACATTAGGAACAAGTCGGTTTTATCCCAGGGTCTCAAGGCTGGTTCAATATCTGTAAGATCTGCCATTCAATCCTATAATTCCTCTACTAGGAATATACCCAGAAGACCAAAAATCACATCATAACAAAGATATTTGTACCAGAATGCAGCCCATTTCATAATTGCTAAGTCATGGAAAAAGCCCAAGTGCCCATCGATGCACGAATGGATTAATAAATTGTGGTATATGTACACCATGGAATATTATGCAGCCTTAAAGAAAGATGGAGACTTTACCTCTTTCATGTTTACATGGATGGAGCTGGAACATATTCTTCTTAGTAAAGTATCTCAAGAATGGAAGAAAAAGTATCCAATGTACTCAGCTCTACTATGAAACTATGGCTTTCACATGAAAGCTATAACCCAGTTATAACCCAAGAATAGGGGAAGGGGGACAGGGAGGAGAGGGAGGGGGGAGGTGGGCGGAGGGAGGGTGATTGTTGGGATTACACCTGCGGTACATCTTACAAGGGTATATGTGAAACTTAGTAAATATAGAAAGTAAATGTCTTAACACAATAACTAAGAAAATGCCAGGAAGGCTATGTTAACCAGTGTGATGAAAATGTGTCTATAAAACCAGTGTATAGTGCCCCATGATCGCATTAATGTACACAGCTATGATTTAATAAAAAAAGTTCTATTGTCAAAGAAAATTAGAAATTGCATAACTAGCAGATGTTATTAAAAACGATCTGAGTACTCAGAGAAACCAAGGTCAAGAGAAAAACGTTTATTCATCGGACATCCAGTATATAAAACATAGCTTTCTCTGATGTTTGATTTTCCACATACGATAACTAATTTGTTCCTCATCAGATAATATCTATGATGTGAACATTTATATAATGATCATAAACTTGAAATAATATGAGCATTGCTCATACTTTTGTTAACCCTGTGTAGAATTGTTCCTGGTTTATTTTTCTTCCTTAAAAAAACAGGAAGTTTTGTTGATGATGGGTTTGCAATTTTGTCTGGACTTAGTAAGCAGAGAGGAGAAGGGGGCACAAGTTACTCAAACAAAAGCGAGTTATTAAGGGAAACAAGAGTAGGCATTTGTAATTTGCTGTGCTAAATGAGTCTTCATGCTTATAATTCCGTGATTTTATTTTCATTTTCAATAAATTTTATAGGTAGTTAGAGTACTTCATATTACTCCAAACACTTTTTTTAAAGTTAGGTGATAATTCTGTGAAAGAGTCAGAGATTATTTCTATTCTCCAGGGGAAAAAAAAAAAAGTGCCTAAAGGATTGGTACTGTTTGTGATGTTTTTGTAGGCAGAATAACAGCATGAATAGGAGTTGGGCAAGCACTCATCATCCCAATTTGGCATAAGATTGTCTAAGATCTGATCTGTCATTTCTTAGGCACACCTTACTTTATCACACTGCCATACATAAATGTGCCCCTTCAAAAGAACATTCACCACAGACCACATCTTATTCAACTTCCATTAATGTCAGCTACTTTTATGCACAGTACAACACGTATACACACACTTCATAACTAGTCAGGTCATTAAAATATCTGTTAGATCTTTTATCAATATTACATTCTTGCCTCCTGGATTTCATTCATGCTATTTTCTGCTGAATTTAAGTCCTTTCTTCCTACAATGTATATCCTTAAATTCTGCTCATTCCTTTTTCAAATATCACATTCAATCAATATTTAATCTGTGAAGACATTCCTTTTTTAATCTTTTTATTTTTGATTATTATGAGTACTTAATAGCTGTATATCTTTATAGTACACATATTGGTACAGGCATACAATGTGAATTAAACAAATCATGGTAATTAGAGTATCCATTAGCTTAAGCATGTAACATTCCTTTGTGTTAGGAGCATTCCAATTCTGGTCTTATAGTTATTATAGAGGACTTTCTAAGTTATTGTAAGTTATAGTCCCTTTGTTGTGCTGTCAAATATTGTTCATTCTAGCTAACGACCTAACTATATTTTTCCTCTCATTAACCAACCCCAATATACCCTTCTGCAGCCTACTCTTCCCAGCTTCTGGTAAGTATATTCTACTCTGACTCCATGGTATCAATTACTTTTAATGTTTAGCTCCCACATGTGAATGAGAACTTGTAAGATTTCTCTTTCTGTGCTTATCTTATTTCACTTAACACAATTTTCTCCATTACCATCCATGTTGTTGGGAAGTGTAGGGCTTCATTCCTTTTTGTGGCTATCGAGTATTCCTTTGTGTATATGTATCACAATTTCTTTATCCATTTATCCACTGATAGACAATTGTGTGGATTCCAAACCTTGGTTATTGTAAATAATGCTGCAATAATCACAGGAGTGCAGATATCTATTCAATATACTAAATTCCCCTCCTTTGGATTCATACCCAGACCTGGGATTGCTGAGTCATACAATAATTCCATTTTTAGTTTTTTGAGGAACCTCCGTACCCTTTTCCATAGTTTTCCTGCTAATTTGTATTCCCAGTAACAATGTACAGGCTTACCCTTTCTCCACATCCTACCAGCATTTATTATTGCCTTTTGGATAAAAGTCATTGTAACTGGGATGCCATCCTATCTCATTGTTTTGATTTTTATTTCTCTGATGACTATTAATGTTCAGCATCGTTTATGTACATGTGGCTATTTTTATGTGTTCTTTTGAGGAATAAGTCTGAGAATGTTAACACATAGTTAAAGAGTTCAGCTATGGAAACATTTATACACTCCTGGTGAGATGAACGCAGGTAAAAGCAACCCTTCCTGGTACCCCGGCATCATGAACACATTCGCACAGAAGCTGTGTGTGTTTGGCTCCGGTCTCACTCTCATGTCCTCCCTCCTATTCTTTGGGCTGTGCTTCTGCTGATGTGGCTTGGAAAGTGACTTTGCCAGGTGCCTCTTCCAGCTGGCCTGTTAGATTCTAACTCATAGAGGAAAGGGGGACAGGGAGGAGGTATAAAAAGAAAGGATGAGAAGAAAAGGCAGAGGAGTCAAGAAGGAAATTTCTTCCTTAGATTTTTCAGTTGCTGTTAATGTCATTCCAGCCACTTTAGATGCTTGGTGTCTTCTTGCAGCTTCACATGGCACTCTACTCAGAGGTGGGAGCAATAGTCTGGCACAGTCCTCTTGGGTGTCCAAAGCCCCTGCAGGGTGTGCCACCAAGGGGAAAACTTCTGAGTCCAGCCCAGCCTCACAGGCCCAGGTACACTGGGATTTTTGTCTCCTCCTTCAGGGCTAAAAGCTGCTCACAGCACTGCTTCTGTGCTCTGAAGCTCTGCTGACCACCCTCCTCCCCACTGCCCTCTGGCGTCAAGAGCAATAGCTACTTAGAGCAGTTAATGATCCTTCAGTTAATGCAGGCAGTCCCCAGGTTACCAACGAGGTCAGTTCTACAGATTTGTTCTAAATAGAATTTGCATGTATGTTGAAACAGGTACGTTGGCCTACTCCCTTTAATTGTCTCGATTTGTAAGTGTGATTGCATGTAAGTCAGATGACTGGAACTGGAGCTGCCTGTACACAGAATGCCCTGTACCCTTTCAGGCCCCTAACAGCTAAAATTCCTTATAGTCAATTCCGGTGGTCATTTGTTTTCCCAAGAGAATCCTGACAGAACATATATAACATTATGGCCAATTAATAATTCTTGAAGGCCCTCGAAGAGCTCTAAATTCATACGTTAATTTCAATATACCTAACATTAATTTGCCAGGATTTACTCAACCATCCATTTAATAAGAAAAATCCGTATTCCATGTATAGTGCAATAAAAGTTAAGTAACCCAGGCCTAAAAAACTTCGTTTAAGTATCCACTGAGTACTTTATGAATGTCAGTGAGTACACAGTTGTGAAAATTTGATCTATTAAAATGAAACATTTGTTGTATTACTCGATGTAAAATGAAGAATACCAAGAATTGAAGAAGTTACATTACTTTACAACATTAAAAAATATGGATTTTCAAGCCTTATTCTTTCTTAAGAATCACTACAGATACACAAAAAGATGCTTCATTTAAGCACATATAATGCAGCATCATAAGGGAAGTGCAATGTACTGTCAAGGCCATGTATAAGTCAGGGGCCAATGAAGAGATGTGCTTCAGATCTCTGGCAGAAGAGTAAAATAGAAGACACGCTTCCAGCTTCTATAACAGTTCTTCTGAGATAGCCATTAAATAGCTATAATTTATATTAATTTATCTGGTAACAGTGTACAAAGTTCTAACAACCCTGGATGTGGCAACAAAAACAAAATAATAATAGAATAATCAAATAAATAACACATATAAAAAAGAAAAAGATATGCACATATATAGAATTCTCATTCTATATGTGTACTGCTTTACAACAGTGTGATCTGCATTATATAATGACAGAACTTTCATATTGAAAGAAATCATAGTTTTCATAATGGAATTATGAACGTATAACAGCAAACTGAGTATGCATTTTAATAATGGTACTAAACATAACCTTTTATAACATTACAAATTGATGCAAACTTTGAAAATATTCAATATGCTCCTTCAAATTTAAAGGCCCAAATGTCAGTGAATCAAAAAAACTCACTCATAAGTATAAAGTTTCTTACTCTTTTCTCCATTCTTACACTGCAGCAATCCTCACCAAGTGTCTTCACCTGGGAATCAAAATCCTGCTAATAAAATCTTCTCTAGGAATGTGTTCTGGAGCCCACCACTTTTCTGAGAGCTTCCTTTACATCCTTGTTCCTCAGGCTATAGATCAGGGGGTTCAGCATGGGAATCACTACAGTGTAGAACATTGTGGCCACTTTGTCAGCATCCCCACTGTCACCAGAGCTGGGCCTGCAGTAAATGGAGAGGCTCGTTCCATGGAAGACCACGATGGCCGTGAGGTGGGAAGCACAGGTGGAAAATGCCTTGCGCCTGCCCTCTGCAGAGCGAATCCTCAGGATGGTGACCAGAATAAACAAGTAGGAAGTGAGGATGATCACGATGGTGAAGATCTCACTGAAGGCGGCCACAGTGAACAGCAGCACCTCATTCACAGTGACATCTGAGCAAGCAAGACTCAGGAGAGGGGGCAGATCGCAGAAGAAGTGGTTGATCACATTTGATGTGTAGGACGGGATCTCCAGAGCTGAGCACAAGTGGATGAGAGAGCACACTGTCCCACTGAGGTAGCAGCAGGAGACCAGCTCCACACAGAGCCCGCGAGACATGGTGACCGTGTACAGCAGAGGGTTACAGATGGCCACAAAGCGGTCGTAGGCCATCACTGCCAGCAGGAAGACCTCAGTGACCACACATGTGCAAAACAAGTAGAATTGTGTCATGCACCCCAGGAAGGATATAGATTTGTCCTTGTTGAGAATATCAGCCAACATCTTGGGCACAATGATTGAGGAGCAGCAGAAATCTACAAAGGATAAGTGACTGAGGAAAAAGTACATGGGAGTATGAAGCCGGGAGCTAACTTGGATGAGTGCCATCATACCCAGGTTAGCCAAAACGGTGACTCCATAGATGAAGAGGAAAATCAGTAGGAGGAAAGTTTGTATCTCAGGGGCGTCTGACAATCCCAGGAGAATGAACTCTGTCACAGCGGTGCAGTTTTCCTTGCCCATGTCCCCATATTATTTGGCATTGGACGGGAAAAAGGAACCTAAATGTCATTCTCTACTACTTGATCCGAAATTGAGTTTTGTCCGTATCCTGCAAAAATATATCCAATAAAGAGGTTTTGTTAATTTTATCAACAGTAATAGCACTTTTGGTGAAATTTAGCATAATTTCAGTCAATGTTTAATTGTATAACATAGATGCATAAAATTCACAGTCCTAAGAGCAAACGAAAGCACCGAGAATTATATGACCCAGTATAATTCGTGTCGTTAGGTTTCATAATTGAGAGCTGTCACTAAATAATTACAAAAGAGGTCAAAGTATCGCTTAATTAGTCTTGTTGCTCTGTGAAATTCAAATTCTTTTTTTCCCAGGCAGTTTCCAAATATTCAGATCCCAAGAAACAATTTTTGTAATACCTTTTAAGTACCTCTTCCTCAGTTTTCCACAGAAGAAATGAGAGATAAACGTACTTAGTATTGTTTTTACAGTTGAGATGGAGAAATGCAGTTTCACACTCCATGTTCACATTTACTCCATAACATTTGCTTTGTGATTCTGCTAATAACTCTGTTCTGTGTCAGCCATGGTTCAGGAAAATGAAAGTCTTCACTGCAACATGGCCTTAACCGTGACTCTTCAGCCTTTAAAAGATCTGTTTATGAACAAATTTACTGCTCTAATCTATTTGATAAATTGATCAGAGATGTGGATTTTTATTTTAAAAATGTACATGGCTGCATTGTAGCATTATTTATGACATTAAAACTTAGAAATTAAGTGTTCAACAAGAGAGAAATGATCAAAATTATACTATATAGTAGATGTGATAAAAATGTGTGGCTGAAATCTTGTATCATTTTCGTAACATGGAAAATGACTATGATAAAACATAAAGTGAAAAAATGGATAGGACAGACAAAATATTATGTATACACACACAAGTTGCATTACACGTTAATCCTTACAGCATCTGTGTGCATAAAGAATCTGTATATTTGCCTGATTCTCACAAACAGAAGTATTATGTGGTGAAGTGGGGAAGGAGAATATAATTTTTTCCAATGAGGAACTCATACATTCCAAACCTTTGACATACAGCACATGTGGGGAGAGGATGAGTGGCCCCTCATTTACTCTCACCCCTCCCCCCCCCAGCCAATCCTTCATAAATAGCTATGTGACTGCAGAGGCACCAGGCAGGGGAATTCCTGTAGAAAAATGAACTGAAAGAGAGACCAACACAGGCTGACACACCCTGGTAGTTTACACAACCTAACACAGCCTGGTGCTTTTTCCAACCTTAAACCTATTTCAAAGATGCACAGATTAATTTATTCCTAAATCCTAGTGTGTAAATGAATAATTGTTCTGATGATGTGGTTTTCTCTCTTCCAATGGCCAGGAAAAGTAAGCTATTTGTCTTTTCTTGAGTTTAAAGCAGATGATAATTTTGAAAAATCCTTATCATTTTCATGTCTAAAGATGGCAAATTGGGATGTTCATTGACCATAGAGCAGTACATCTTTCCCTGGAGAACATTTAATTCCAGGAAGAGATTTGTCAATCTCTGGAGACATTGTTGTTACAACAGGCAGTGAGTACTACTGACACCTAGTGGGTGTGCAGCAGAACAGCCTACTATGCACCAGAGGGTTCCCCACTCCACAGATACTCGACAAAGAAAGCATTATAGTAGGTAAAGTCTCCAAAGTTATCACCCAGTTATAACCCAAGAATAGGGGGGAGGAGAATGGAGGGAGGATGATTGGTGGGATTACACCTGCGGTGCATCTTACAAGGGTATATGTGAAATTTAGTAAATGTAGAATGTAAATGTCTTAACGCAATAACTAAGAAAATGCCAGGAAGGCTATGTTAACCAGTGTGATGAAAATGTGTCAAACGTTCTATAAAACCAGTGTATGGTGCCCCATGATAAAAAAAAAAAAAAAAAAAAAAAAAAAGCATTATCTGGACCAAAATGTCATAACACCATAGTTGAGAAGCCTGCCATAGAGAGACATTTCCAAGGGCTTTACATAAAGCTAAAATGATCCCTTTTTCTCTGCTTTTGGTGGTTCACCTGTCCATGTCCCTCCATGAATAGTCCTACAGGATGCACACGGCCGACCTCAGCACCAAGGTTACAGTCCAGAGAATCTAATGCCATCCTGACCACCCTTTATGAATGGAGTTAGTGTAAGAGAGGAGGAAAGGGGAGGGACAGAGAAAACCAGCCTTCATCCCCACCATTCACACTGTTTATCTATCATATCTGTTTTAAGATACTGGGTTCTACAGATTTCTTTCATTTCCCAATAAACAGTCTCTTAGTATACAAAGAGAAAAAATATTGTCACTAAGGAGTGCTGAAAACACACGCCCTTTAACAACAAATTCTAGTTAAGAGTAATTGTAATGAATTCTAATAAAATAATATCTAATAAAGAGAAGAAAAAATAGATTTTAAAAGAATTGATGACTATTACCTTTCATAAAATTCCTCTTTTTTACTACACAGGACTATAAAAATTACCTAATGAGGAAAACTCATAAAGCTTCCATTAACCAGAAAATATTTTTCGTTTCCATTCCTCAAAATACAAAGTGAAGTCCAACCAACCAAAACGTTGGACAGATGCTGCTTCCCCTGTTTCTGAATATACTATGATGGAAAATGTTATGGGCTTTATAATTGTGTGTGTGACTCTCTGGGGCCTGGATTCCATAAGCTCCCCAGTCATTGATCTCTGTGGAATACCAACCACATAGCAAGAAAATAACTCTCTTGAGACGCCAACTATTATTGACTACTATGGAATATAAAAGAGAGGGAAGGGGTCTCCCACCTGGTACATGTTATTGTAATCTAACACAGTTACATTCAGAGTCCATGATAAATTATAAGCCACTGACTGCTACATCCAAGCTTAGCCTCTGTGAGCTAGTACTCACGTTTCTGTTATGAAATATATTGAAATATATTATCAGGTCATATGAACTTTGTCTGCCATATACTCAAAAGCTCCTTCCTAAAGGATGGAGGATCTGAAGCCACACCAGAGGTCTTCCAAATACCAAATAGGGGTGAAGACAATTACCCTCTTTTATGGAGAATAATAACAATGTCTCTCATATTTACTGAGTTTTTCCTCTATGAAAGATACTAGTCTAACTACAACTAGTAACATACTTCATGTGTATATAAATAAGAGAGGTCAGGACTTCTATCCCCTTTTACAAATGAGGTGAGTGAGGCTCAGCAGATCTAACTTCCCCAAAGTCACGCACAGACTTCCAGGCATACAGAGTGCTTATGTTGTTGATTGGTTTCTTCCACCCATATGACTGTGAGGTAGAACATAGCTCCAGAGAGGTTCTGGGGTGGCACACTCCCTGTTAAACACCAGAGGTCATTACATGGGAATGTCTCAGGGATACCCTCGGTCTGCTCCTTTCCTGACTACGTATAGCAGCGTAGACCTGAGCTATTAGTGTTCAAAGAACCAGCTACAGAACCTCTACAGAACCAAACAATTCAAGAATTCTAGGGATGCAATGAGTTACAGGCAATTGGCTTTGAAATTCTCAACAATCCATGTGTGATTTCCCAAAACTGATTTATCTGAGAATTCCCTAAGTTGAAAGAGCTTTACTGGTTCTCCTTTTTCATCTAGAATCTCATGTTCTTTTTCATCTCACTCTTTTTTTTTTTATTAAATCATAAACACATAGCTCATGTATATTTTCTCTCACTCTTAACAAGCAATTGATTTCTGTAATACCTTCACATTTAACTATGTGAATTACTCTCCTGAGACAAAGAAAATCAATCCTCCTAAATCTAAACCTTGTGGATGACTTAAAATGTTGGTATCCATGCAGTTTGGATTTTATTTATTGAAGACACTTTGAATCCCTGTCCTGGCGTATGACTTCCTGTTTCTCTCTAGTGTGTGTAAATATATTTTTATGGGAAATCATGGCACTAGACATGTATTCTAACCAATATGTCCATTAACTATTGGCTATAGTATATGTATAAGCATGTGATATATGTATTTGTATAGGGCATATGCATGTATAGTATACTAGATGTACTCAGATATATATTAGAATCATGAAAACCTTTATTTATTCCTTATTCATTTTATTCTTAATGCTCCACCACACTATTCTTAGAATATTCACCCCTATGAAAGATGTGAATTGTATGACAGAAAAGTTAAAAGTGCATCCACAAAGAACATTACTGATAGATATGCCTTATTTCATCATGGAAAGCCATTCCGAGGAAAACCGCTTTTCTTAGATATTTATCTTAGACTTGGGGAGAGAAGTGATTTTAATAGTTGTTTGACAGTTAAATATTTGATTGAAATTAATTTGAATAATTTAAATCTGAAGCACTAAGCCTTTAGTGGAACGTATTTACATCACACAAGATAACGCTATATTAAAATATTATACTAACACATTTTTCTGAAATAGTGCTTAAACAAATTTGTCTCTATGTTGCATAATAACAGATAATCTTTAATGTTATAGGATGTGATTTCGGGAAGTCTTTGTGGTAACCTTCCCAGAATTTCAGAAGTGGGTGAGCAAAGCAAGATTCCAAACAGAAACCTCCAGCTCACAACTTAACAATAGGGAGAAGTGGGAAAGGGGGGGGTGGGTAGAGGGAGGGGAATCGGTGGGATCACACCTGTGGTGCATATTACAGGGGTATTTGCGAAACTTGGTAAATGTAGAATGTAAATGTTTTGGCACAGTAACTGAGATAACGCCGGAAAGGATATGTTAACCACTGTGATAAAAATGTGTCAAATGGTTTATGAAGTGAGTGTATGATGCCCCATAATCATAAAAAATTAAAAAAAAAAAAAAGAAAAAAAAGAAACCTCCAGCTCCCTTCCCTCTGCAGGAACATCTAATCCAAGACCTATCCGCATAAGCAAATACCTTCAGAAAGACCACAGGGAGCCTGGAAGAGTGATAGTGTTACTGGGCTTGGGGAAAACTGTTTTTTCAGCTTGACTATTGTTGGTATATATAAAGGCTACCGATTTACGAATGTTGATTTGGTAACCTGAGACGCTGCTGTATTCTTTGATCACTTCTAAGAGTTTTGTAGTAGAATATCTTGTGTTTTCCAGATATACAATCATATCATCGTGAAGAATGAAAGTTTGATCTCTTCTGACCCTATATGGATACCCTTGATTGCCTTTCTTCCCTAATCGTGGTGGCTAAAACTTCCATTACAATTTTAAAGAGCAGTGGAGACAATGGGCAGCCTTGCCATGTTCCTGATCTGAGTGGAAATGATTTCAATTTAACTCCATAGAATACAATATTGGCTGTGGATTTGCTGTAGATGGCCTCTATCAGTTTAAGAAATTTCTCTTCTATACCAATTTTCTTAAATGTTCTGGTCATGAAGGGATGCTGTATATTATCAAAAGCTTTTTCTGCATCAATTGAGAGAATCAATTTGTTTTTTAATTTGTTTATGTGCTGAATTATACTTATAGATATTTATAGATATAGATATATATATTTCCTAACAAACAGAATCCAGCAACACATCAAACAAATTTTACATCATGACCAAGTCAGTTTTATCCCAGGGTCTCAAGGCTGGTTCAATATCTGTAAGATCTGCCATTCAATCCTATAATTCCTCTACTAGGAATATACCCAGAAGACCAAAAATCACATCATAACAAAGATATTTGTACCAGAATGCAGCCCATTTCACAACTGCTAAGTCATGGAAAAAGCCCAAATGCCCATCGATGCACGAATGGATTAATAAATTGTGGTATATGTACACCATGGAATATTATGCAGCCTTAAAGAAAGATGGAGACTTTACCTCTTTCATGTTTACATGGATGGAGCTGGAACATATTCTTCTTAGTAAAGTATCTCAAGAATGGAAGAAAAAGTATCCAATGTACTCAGCTCTACTATGAAACTATGGCTTTCACATGAAAGCTATAACCCAGTTATAACCCAAGAATAGGGGAAGGGGGACAGGGAGGAGAGGGAGGGGGGAGGAGGGCGGAGGGAGGGTGAATGTTGGGATTACACCTGCGGTACATCTTACAAGGGTATATGTGAAACTTAGTAAATATAGAAAGTAAATGTCTTAACACAATAACTAAGAAAATGCCAGGAAGGCTATGTTAACCAGTGTGATGAAAATGTGTCTATAAAACCAGTGTATTGTGCCCCATGATCGCATTAATGTACACAGCTATGATTTAATAAAAAAAAAGCTCTATTGTCAAAGAAAATTAGAAATTGCATAACTAGCAGATGTTATTAAAAATGATCTGAGTACTCACAGAAACCAAAGTCAAGAGAAAAACGTTTATTCATCGGACATCCAGTACATAAAACATAGCTTTCTCTGATGTTTGATTTTCCACATACGATAACTATTTAATTGGTTCTTCATCAGATAATATCTATGATGTGAACATTTATTTAATGATCATAAACTTGAAATAATATGAGCATTGCTCATACTTTTGTTAACCCTGTGTAGAATTGTTCCTGGTTTATTTTTCTTCCTTAAAAAAACAGGAAGTTTTGTTGATGATGGGTTTGCAATTTTGTCTGGACTTAGTAAGCAGAGAGGAGAAGGGGGCACAAGTTACTCAAACAAAAGCGAGTTATTAAGGGAAACAAGAGTAGGCATTTGTAATTTGCTGTGCTAAATGAGTCTTCATGCTCATAATTCCCTGATTTTATTTTCATTTTGAATAAATTTTATAGGTAGTTAGAGTACTTCATATTACTCCAAACACTTTTTTTAAAGTTAGGTGATAATTCTGTGAAAGAGTCAGAGATTATTTCTATTCTCCAGGGGAAAAAAAAAGTGCCTAAAGGATTGGTACTGTTTGTGATGTTTTTGTAGGCAGAATAACAGCATGAATAGGAGTTGGGCAAGCACTCATCATCCCAATTTGGCATAAGATTGTCTAAGATCTGATCTGTCATTTCTTAGGCCCACCTTACTTTATCACACTGCCATACATAAATGTGCCCCTTCAAAAGAACATTCACCACAGACCACATCTTATTCAACTTCCATTAATGTCAGCTACTTTTATGCACAGTACAACACATATACACACACTTCATAACTAGTCAGGTCATTAAAATATCTGTTAGATCTTTGATCAATATTACATTCTTGCCTCCTGGATTTCATTCATGCTATTTTCTGCTGAATTTAAGACCTTTCTTCCTACAATGTATATCCTTAAATTCTGCTCATTCCTTTTTCAAATATCACATTCAATCAATATTTAGTCTGTGAAGACATTCCTTTTTTAATCTTTTTATTTTTGATTATTATGAGTACTTAATAGCTGTATATCTTTATAGTACACATATTGGTACAGGCATACAATGTGAATTAAACAAATCATGGTAATTAGAGTATCCATTAGCTTAAGCATGTAACATTTCTTTGTGTTAGGAGCATTCCAATTCTGGTCTTTTAGTTATTATAGAGGACTTTCTAAGTTATTGTAGATTATAGTCACTTTGTTGGGCTGTCAAATATCGTTCATTCTAGCTAACGACCTAACTATATTTTTCCTCTCATTAACCAACCCCAATATACCCTTCTGCAGCCTACTCTTCCCAGCCTCTGGTAAGTATATTCTACTCTGACTCCATGGTATCAATTACTTTTAATGTTTAGCTCCCACACGTGAATGAGAACTTGTAAGATTTCTCTTTCTGTGCTTATCTTATTTCACTTAACACAATTTTCTCCATTTCCATCCATGTTGTTGGGAAGTGTAGGGCTTCATTCCTTTTTGTGGCTATCGAGTATTCCTTTGTGTATATGTATCATGATTTCTTTAGCCATTTATCCACTGATAGACAATTGTGTGGATTCCAAACTTTGGTTATTGTAAATAATGCTGCAACAATCACAGGAGTGCAGGTATCTATTCAATATACTAAATTCCCCTCCTTTGGATATATACCCAGATCTGGGATTGCTGAGTCATACAATAATTCCATTTTTAGTTTTTTTGAGGAACCTCCATACCCTTTTCCATAGTTTTCATGCGAATTTGTATTCCCGGTAGCAGCGTACAGGCTTACCCTTTCTCCACATCCTACCAGCATTTATTATTGCCTTTTGGATAAAAGTCATTGTAACTGGGATGCCATCCTATCTCATTGTTTTGATTTTTATTTCTCTGATGACTATTAATGTTCAGCATTGTTTATGTACATGTGGCTATTTTTATGTGTTCTTTTGAGGAATAAGTCTGAGAATGTTAACACATAGTTAAAGAGTTCAGCTATGGAAACATTTATACACTCCTGGTGAGATGAACGCAGGTAAAAGCAACCCTTCCTGGTACCCCGGCATCATGAACACATTCGCACAGAAGCTGTGTGTGTTTGGCTCCTGTCTCACTCTCATGTCCTCCCTCCTATTCTTTGCGCTGTGCTTCTGCTGATGTGGCTTGGAAAGTGACTTTGCCAGGTGCCTCTTCCAGCTGGCCTGTTAGATTCTAACTCATAGAGGAAAGGGGGACAGGGAGGAGGTATAAAAAGAAAGGATGAGAAGAAAAGGGAGAGGAGTCAAGAAGGAAATTTCTTCCTTAGATTTTTCAGTTGCTGTTAATGTCATTCCAGCCACTTTAGATGCTTGGTGTCTTCTTGCAGCTTCACATGGCACTCTACTCAGAGGTGGGAGCAATAGTCTGGCACAGTCCTCTTGGGTGTCCAAAGCCCCTGCAGGGTGTGCCACCAAGGGGAAAACTTCTGAGTCCAGCCCAGCCTCACAGGCCCAGGCACACTGGGATTTTTGTCTCCTCCTTCAGGGCTAAAAGCTGCTCACAGCACTGCTTCTGCTGACCGCCCTCCTCCCCACTGCCCTCTGGCATCAAGAGCAATAGCTACTTAGAGCAGTTAATGATCCTTCGGTTAATGCAGGCAGTCCCCAGGTTACCAACGAGGTCAGTTGTATAGATTTGTTCTAAATAGAATTTGCATGTATGTTGAAACAGGTACGTTGGCCTACTCCCTTTAATTGTCTCGATTTGTAAGTGTGATTGCATGTAAGTCAGATGACTGGAACTGGAGCTGCCTATACACAGAATGCCCTGTGCCCTTTCAGGCCCCTAACAGCTAAAATTCCTTATAGTAAATCCCGGTGGTCATTTGTTTTCCCAAGAGAACCCTGACAGAACATATATAACATTGTGGCCAATTAATAATTCTTGAAGGCCCTCGAAGAGCTCTAAATTCATACGTTAATTTCAATATACCTAACATTAATTTGCCAGGATTTACTCAACCATCCATTTAATAAGAAAAATTCGTATTCCATGTATAGTGCAATAAAAGTTAAGTAACCCAGGCCTAAAAAACTTCATTTAAGTATCCACTGAGTACTTTATGAATGTCAGTGAGTACACAGTTGTGAAAATTTGATGTCATTAAAATGAAACATTTGTAGTATTACTCAATGTTAAAATGAAGAATACCAAGAATTGAGGAGGTTATATTACTTTAAAACATTAAAAAATATGGATTTTCAAGCCTTATTCTTTCTTAAGAATTACTACAGATACACAAAAAGATGCTTCATTTAAGCACATATAATGCAGCATCATAAGGGAAGTGCAATGTACTGTCAAGGCCATGTATAAGTCAGGGGCCAATGAAGAGATGTGCTTCAGATCTCTGGCAGAAGAGTAAAATAGAAGACACGCTTCCAGCTTCTATAACAGTTCTTCTGAGATAGCCATTAAATACCTATAATTTATATTAATTTATCTGGTAACAGTGTACAAAGTTCTAACAACCCTGCATGTGGCAACAAAAACAAAATAATAATAGAATAACCAAATAAATAACGCATATAAAAAAGAAAAAGATATGCACATATATAGAATTCTCATTCTATATGCGTACTGCTTGACAACAGTGTGATCTGCATTATGTAATGACAGAACTTTCATATTGAAAGAAATCATAGTTTTCATAATGGAATTATTAACGTATAACAGCGAACTGAGTATGCATTTTAATAATGGTTCTAACCATAACCTTTTATAACATTACAAATTGATGCAAACTTTGAAAATATTCAATATGCTCCTTCAAATTTAAAGGCCCAAATGTCAGTGAATCAAAAAAACTCACTCATAAGTATAAAGTTTCTTACTCTTTTCTCCATTCTTACACTGCAGCAATCCTCACCAAGTGTCTTCACCTGGGAATCAAAATCCTGCTAATAAAATCTTCTCTAGGAATGTGTTCTGGAGCCCACCACTTTTCTGAGAGCTTCCTTTACATCCTTGTTCCTCAGGCTATAGATCAGGGGGTTCAGCATGGGAATCACTACAGTGTAGAACATTGTGGCCACTTTGTCAGCATCCCCACTGTCACCAGAGCTGGGCCTGCAGTAAATGGAGAGGATCGTTCCATGGAAGACCATAATGGCCGTGAGGTGGGAAGCACAGGTGGAAAATGCCTTGCGCCTGCCCTCTGCAGAGCGAATCCTCAGGATGGTGACCAGAATAAACAAGTAGGAAGTGAGGATGATCACGATGGTGAAGATCTCACTGAAGGCGGCCACAGTGAACAGCAGCACCTCATTCACAGTGACATCTGAGCAAGCAAGGCTCAGGAGAGGGGGCAGATCGCAGAAGAAGTGGTTGATCACATTTGATGTGTAGGACGGGATCTCCAGAGCTGAGCACAAGTGGATGAGAGAGCACACTGTCCCACAGAGGTAGCAGCAGGAGACCAGCTCCACACAGAGCCTGTGAGACATGGTGACCGTGTACAGCAGAGGGTTACAGATGGCCACAAAGCGGTCGTAGGCCATCACTGCCAGCAGGAAGACCTCAGTGACCACACATGTGCAAAACAAGTAGAATTGCGTCATGCACCCCAAGAAGGATATAGATTTGTCCTTGTTGAGAATATCAGCCAACATCTTGGGCACAATGATTGAGGAGTAGCAGAAATCTACAAAGGATAAGTGACTGAGGAAAAAGTACATGGGAGTATGAAGCCGGGAGCTAACTTGGATGAGTGCCATCATACCCAGGTTAGCCAAAACCGTGACTCCATAGATGAAGAGGTAAATCAGTAGGAGGAAAGTTTGTATCTCAGGGGCGTCTGACAATCCCAGGAGAATGAACTCTGTCACGGCAGTGCAGTTTTCCTTGCCCATATTCCCATATTATTTGGCATTGGACGGGAAAAAGGAACCTAAACGTCATTCTCTACTACTTGATCAGAAATTTAGTTTTGTCCGTATCCTGCAAAAATATGTCCAATATGTTGTTAATTTTATCAACAGTAATAGCACTTTTGGTGAAATTTAGCATAATTTCAGTCAATGTTTAATTGTATAACATAGATGCATAAAATTCATAGTCCTAAGAGCAAACGAAAGCACCAACATTTAAATGACCCAGTATGATTCGTGTCGTTAGGTTTCATAATTGAGAGCTGTCACTAAATAATTACAAAAGAGGTCAAAGTATCACTTAATTAGTCTTGTTGCTCTGTGAAATTCAAATTCTTTTTTTCCCAGGCAGTTTCCAAATATTCAGATCCCAAGAAACAATTTTTGTAATACCTTTTAAGTACCTCTTCCTCAGTTTTCCACAGAAGGAATGAGAGATAAACGTACTTAGTATTGTTTTTACAGTTGAGATGGAGAAATGCAGTTTCACACTCCATGTTCACATTTACTCCATAACATTTGCTTTGTGATTCTGCTAATAACTCTATTCTGTGTCAGCCATGGTTCAGGAAAATGAAAGTCTTCACTGCAACATGGCCTTAACCGTGACTCTTCAGCCTTTAAAAGATCTGTTTATGAACAAATTTACTGCTGTAATCTATTTGATAAATTGATCAGGGATGTGGATTTTTATTTTAAAAATATACATGGCTGCATTATAGCATTATGTATGACATTAAAACTTAGAAATAAAGTGTTCAACAAGAGGGAAATGATCAAAATTATACTGTATAGTAGATGTGATAAAAATGTGTGGCTAAAATCTTGTATCATTTTCGTAACATGGAAAATGACTATGATAAAACATAAAGTGAAAAAATGGATAGGACAGACAAAATATTATGTATACACACACAAGTTGCATTACACGTTAATCCTTACAGCATCTGTGTGCATAAAGAATCTGTATATTTGCCTGATTCTCACAAACAGAAGTATTATGTGGTGAAGTGAGGAAGGAGCATATAATTTTTTCCAATGAGGAACTCATACGTTCCAAACCTTTGACATACAGCACATGTGGGGAGAGGATGAGTGGCCCCTCATTTACTCTCACCCTCCCCCTCAGCCAATCCTTCATAGATAGCTATGTGACTGCAGAGGCACCAGGCAGGGGAATTCCTATAGAAAAATGAGCTGAAAGAGAGACCAACACAGGCTGACACACCCTGGTAGTTTACACAACCTAACACAGCCTGGTGCTTTTTCCAACCTTAAACCTATTTCAAAGATGCACAGATTAATTTATTCCTAAATTCTAGTGTGTAAATGAATAATTGTTCTGATGATGTGGTTTCCTCTCTTCCAATGGCTTGGAAAAGTAAGCTATTTGTCTTTTCTTGAGTTTAAAGCAGATGATAATTTTGAAAAATCCTTACCGTTTTCATGTCTAAAGTTGATAAATTGGGATGTTAATTGACCACAGAGCAGTACATCTTTACCTGGAGAGCATTTAATTCCAACGATGGAGACATTGTTGTTAAGAACAGGGAGTGAGTACTACTGACACCTAGTGGGTATGCAGCAGAACAGCCTACTATGCACCAGAGGGTTCCCCACTCCACAGATACTCGACAAAGAAGGCATTATAGTAGGTAAAGTCTCCAAAGCTATCACCCAGTTATAACCCAAGAATGGGGGGAGGAGGATGGAGGGAGGGTGATTGGTGGGATTACACCTGCGGTGCATCTTACAAGGGTATATGTGAAACTTAGTAAATGTAGAATGCAAATGTCTTAACACAATAACTAAGAAAATGCCAGGAAGGCTATGTTAACCAGTGTGATGAAAATGTGTCAAACGTTCTATAAAACCAGTGTATGGTGCCCCATGATAAAAAAAAAAAAAAAAAAGCCTTATCTGGACCAAAATGTCATAACACCATAGTTGAGAAGCCTGCCATAGAGAGACATTTCCAAGGGCTTTACATAAAGCTAAAATGATCCCTTTTTCTCTGCTTTGGGGTGGTTCACCTGTCCATGTCCCTCCATGAATAGTCCTACAGGATGCACACGGCCAACCTCAGCACCAAGGTTACAGTCCAGAGAATCTAATGCCATCCTGACCACCCTTTATGAATGGAGTTAGGGTAAGAGAGGAGGAAAGGGGAGGGAGAGAGAAAACCAGCCTTCATCCCAACCATTCACACTGTTTATCTATCATGCTAGTATCTGTTTTAAGATACTGGGTTCCACAGATTTCTGTCATTTCCCAACAAACAGTCTCTTAGCCCACAAAGAGAAAAAATACTGTCATTAAGGAGTGCTGAAAACACACGCCCTTTAACAACAATAAATTCTAGTTAAGAGTAATTGTAATGAATTCTAATAAAATAATATCTAATAAAGAGAAGAAAAAATAGATTTTAAAAGAATTGATGACTATTACCGTTCATAAAATTCCTCTTTTTTACTACACAGGACTATAAAAATTACCCAATGAGGAAAACTCATAAAGCTTCCATTACCCAGAAAATATTTTTCATTTCCATTCCTCAAAATACAAAATTCCTCAACCAACCAAAATATTGGAAAGATGCTGCTTACCCTGTTTCTGAATATACTATGATGGAAAATGTTATGGGCTTTATAATTGTGTGTGTGACTCTCTGGGGCCTGGATTCCATAAGTTCCCCAAACAGTCATTGATCTCTGTGGAATACCAACCAGATAGCAAGAAAATAACTCTCTTGAGACGCCAACTGTTATTGACTACTATGGAATATGAAAGAGAGGGAAGGGGTCTCCCACCTGGTACATGTTATTGTAATCTAACACAGTTACATTCAGAGTCCATGATAGATTATAAGCCACTGACTGCTACATCCAAGCTTAGCCTCTGTGAGCTAGTACTCACGTTTCTGTTATGAAATATATTGAAATACATTATCGGGTCTGAACTTTGTCTGCCATATACTCAATAGCTCCTTCCTAAAGGATGTAGAGTCTGAAGCCACAGCAGAGGTCTTCCAAATACGAGATAGGGGTGAAGACAATTACCCTCTTTTATGGAGAATAATAACAATGTCTCATATTTACTGAGTTTTTCCTCTATGAAAGATACTAGTCTAACTACAACTAGTAACGTAGTTCATGTGTATATAAATAAGAGAGGTCAGGACTTCTATCCCCTTTTACAAATGAGGTGAGTGAGGCTCAGCAGATCTAACTTCCCCAAAGTCACGCACAGACTCCCAGGCATACAGAGTGCTTACGTTGTTGATTGGTTTCTTCCACCCATATGACTGTGAGGTAGAACATAGCTCCAGAGAGGTTCTGGGGTGGCACACTCCCTGTTAAACACCAGAGGTCATTACATGGGAATGTCTCAGGGATACCCTCGGTCTGCTCCTTTCCTGACTACGTATAGCAGCGTAGACCTGAGCTATTAGTGTTCAAAGAACCAGCTACAGAACCTCTACAGAACCAAACAATTCAAGAATTCTAGGGATGCAATGAGTTACAGGCAATTGGCTTTGAAATTCTCAACAATCCATGTGTGATTTCCCAAAACTGATTTATCTGAGAATTCCCTAAGTTGAAAGAGCTTTACTGGTTCTCCTTTTTCATCTAGAATCTCATGTTCTTTTTCATCTCACTCTTTTTTTTTTATTAAATCATAAACACACAGCTCATGTATATTTTCTCTCACTCTTAACAAGCAATTGATTTCTGTAATACCTTCACATTTAACTATGTGAATTACTCTCCTGAAAAAAAGAAAATCAATCCTCCTAAATCTAAACCTTGTGGATGACTTAAAATGTTGGTACCCATGCAGTTTGGATTTTATTTATCCAAGACACTTTGAATCCCTGTCCTGGCGTATGACTTCCTGTTTCTCTCTAGTGTGTGTAAATATATTTTTATGGGAAATCATGGCACTAGACATGTATTCTAATCAATATGTCCATTAACTATTGGCTATAGTATATGTATAAGCATGTGATATATGTATTTGTATAGTGCATATGCATGTATAGTATACCAGATGTACTCAGATATATATTAGAATGATGAAAACCTTTATTTAATCCTTATTAATTTTATTTTTAATGCTCCACCGCACTATTCTTAGAATATTCACCCCTATAAAAGATGTGAATTGTATGACAGAAAAGTTAAAAGTGCATCCATAAAGAACATTACTGATAGATATGCCTTATTTCACATGGAAAGCCATTCCTAGGAAAGTTGCTTTTCTTAGATATTTATCTTAGACTTGGGGAGAGAAGTGATTTTAATAGTTGTTTAACAGTTAAATATTTGATTGAAATTAATTTGAATAATTTAAATCTGAAGCACTAAGCCTTTAGTGGAACGTATTTACATCACACAAGATAACACTATATTAAAATATTATACTAACATTTTTATGAAATAGTGCTTAAACAAATTTGTCTCTATGTTGAATAATAACAGATAATCTTTAATGTTACACGATGTGATTTGGGGAAGTCTTTGTGGTAACCTTCCCAGAATTTCAGAAGTGGGTGAGCAAAGCAAGATTCCAAACAGAAACCTCCAGCTCCCTTCCCTCTGCAGGAACATCTAATCCAAGACCTATCCACATAAGCAAATACCTTCAGAAAGACCACAGGGAGCCTGGAAGAGTGATAGTGTTACTGGGCTTGGGGAAAACTGTTTTTTCAGCTTGACTATTGTTGGTATATATAAAGGCTACCGATTTATGAATGTTGAACTGAGACGCTGCTGTATTCTTTGGTCACTTCTAAGAGTTTTGTAGTAGAATCTCTGGTGTTTTCCAGATATACAATCATATCATCGTGAAGAATGAAAGTTTGATCTCTTCTGACCCTATATGGATACCCTTGATTGCCTTTCTTCCCTAATCGTGGTGGCTAAAACTTCCATTACAATTTTAAAGAGCAGTGGAGACAATGGGCAGCCTTGCCATGTTCCTGATCTGAGTGGAAATGATTTCAATTTAACTCCATCGAATACAATATTGGCTGTGGCTTTGCTGTAGATGGCCTCTATCAGTTTAAGAAATGTCCTTTCTATACCAATTTTCTTAAGTGTTCTGATCATGAAGGGATGCTGTATATTATGAAAAGCTTTTTCTGCATCAATTGAGAGAATCGTATGGCCTTTGTTTTTTAATTTGTTTATGTGCTGAATTATACTTATAGATATTTATAGATATAGATATAGATATTTCCTAACAAACAGAATCCAGCAACACATCAAAAAAATTTTACATCAGGACCAAGTCGGTTTTATCCCAGGGTCTCAAGGCTGGTTCAATATCTGTAAGATCTGCCATTCAATCCTATAATTCCTCTACTAGGAATATACCCAGAAGACCAAAAATCACATCATAACAAAGATATTTGTACCAGAATGCAGCCCATTTCATAATTGCTAAGTCATGGAAAAAGCCCAAGTGCCCATCGATGCACGAATGGATTAATAAATTGTGGTATATGTACACCATGGAATATTATGCAGCCTTAAAGAAAGATGGAGACTTTACCTCTTTCATGTTTACATGGATGGAGCTGGAACATATTCTTCTTAGTAAAGTATCTCAAGAATGGAAGAAAAAGTATCCAATGTACTCAGCTCTACTATGAAACTATGGCTTTCACATGAAAGCTATAACCCAGTTATAACCCAAGAATAGGGGAAGGGGGACAGGGAGGAGAGGGAGGGGGGAGGTGGGCGGAGGGAGGGTGATTGTTGGGATTACACCTGCGGTACATCTTACAAGGGTATATGTGAAACTTAGTAAATATAGAAAGTAAATGTCTTAACACAATAACTAAGAAAATTCCAGGAAGGCTATGTTAACCAGTGTGATGAAAATGTGTCTATAAAACCAGTGTATAGTGCCCCATGATCGCATTAATGTACACAGCTATGATTTAATAAAAAAAGTTCTATTGTCAAAGAAAATTAGAAATTGCATAACTAGCAGATGTTATTAAAAACGATCTGAGTACTCAGAGAAACCAAGGTCAAGAGAAAAACGTTTATTCATCGGACATCCAGTATATAAAACATAGCTTTCTCTGATGTTTGATTTTCCACATACGATAACTAATTTGTTCCTCATCAGATAATATCTATGATGTGAACATTTATATAATGATCATAAACTTGAAATAATATGAGCATTGCTCATACTTTTGTTAACCCTGTGTAGAATTGTTCCTGGTTTATTTTTCTTCCTTAAAAAAACAGGAAGTTTTGTTGATGATGGGTTTGCAATTTTGTCTGGACTTAGTAAGCAGAGAGGAGAAGGGGGCACAAGTTACTCAAACAAAAGCGAGTTATTAAGGGAAACAAGAGTAGGCATTTGTAATTTGCTGTGCTAAATGAGTCTTCATGCTTATAATTCCGTGATTTTATTTTCATTTTCAATAAATTTTATAGGTAGTTAGAGTACTTCATATTACTCCAAACACTTTTTTTAAAGTTAGGTGATAATTCTGTGAAAGAGTCAGAGATTATTTCTATTCTCCAGGGGAAAAAAAAAAAAGTGCCTAAAGGATTGGTACTGTTTGTGATGTTTTTGTAGGCAGAATAACAGCATGAATAGGAGTTGGGCAAGCACTCATCATCCCAATTTGGCATAAGATTGTCTAAGATCTGATCTGTCATTTCTTAGGCACACCTTACTTTATCACACTGCCATACATAAATGTGCCCCTTCAAAAGAACATTCACCACAGACCACATCTTATTCAACTTCCATTAATGTCAGCTACTTTTATGCACAGTACAACACATATACACACACTTCATAACTAGTCAGGTCATTAAAATATCTGTTAGATCTTTGATCAATATTACATTCTTGCCTCCTGGATTTCATTCATGCTATTTTCTGCTGAATTTAAGTCCTTTCTTCCTACAATGTATATCCTTAAATTCTGCTCATTCCTTTTTCAAATATCACATTCAATCAATATTTAATCTGTGAAGACATTCCTTTTTTAATCTTTTTATTTTTGATTATTATGAGTACTTAATAGCTGTATATCTTTATAGTACACATATTGGTACAGGCATACAATGTGAATTAAACAAATCATGGTAATTAGAGTATCCATTAGCTTAAGCATGTAACATTTCTTTGTGTTAGGAGCATTCCAATTCTGGTCTTATAGTTATTATAGAGGACTTTCTAAGTTATTGTAAGTTATAGTCCCTTTGTTGTGCTGTCAAATATTGTTCATTCTAGCTAACGACCTAACTATATTTTTCCTCTCATTAACCAACCCCAATATACCCTTCTGCAGCCTACTCTTCCCAGCTTCTGGTAAGTATATTCTACTCTGACTCCATGGTATCAATTACTTTTAATGTTTAGCTCCCACATGTGAATGAGAACTTGTAAGATTTCTCTTTCTGTGCTTATCTTATTTCACTTAACACAATTTTCTCCATTACCATCCATGTTGTTGGGAAGTGTAGGGCTTCATTCCTTTTTGTGGCTATCGAGTATTCCTTTGTGTATATGTATCACAATTTCTTTATCCATTTATCCACTGATAGACAATTGTGTGGATTCCAAACCTTGGTTATTGTAAATAATGCTGCAATAATCACAGGAGTGCAGATATCTATTCAATATACTAAATTCCCCTCCTTTGGATTCATACCCAGACCTGGGATTGCTGAGTCATACAATAATTCCATTTTTAGTTTTTTGAGGAACCTCCGTACCCTTTTCCATAGTTTTCCTGCTAATTTGTATTCCCAGTAACAATGTACAGGCTTACCCTTTCTCCACATCCTACCAGCATTTATTATTGCCTTTTGGATAAAAGTCATTGTAACTGGGATGCCATCCTATCTCATTGTTTTGATTTTTATTTCTCTGATGACTATTAATGTTCAGCATCGTTTATGTACATGTGGCTATTTTTATGTGTTCTTTTGAGGAATAAGTCTGAGAATGTTAACACATAGTTAAAGAGTTCAGCTATGGAAACATTTATACACTCCTGGTGAGATGAACGCAGGTAAAAGCAACCCTTCCTGGTACCCCGGCATCATGAACACATTCGCACAGAAGCTGTGTGTGTTTGGCTCCGGTCTCACTCTCATGTCCTCCCTCCTATTCTTTGGGCTGTGCTTCTGCTGATGTGGCTTGGAAAGTGACTTTGCCAGGTGCCTCTTCCAGCTGGCCTGTTAGATTCTAACTCATAGAGGAAAGGGGGACAGGGAGGAGGTATAAAAAGAAAGGATGAGAAGAAAAGGCAGAGGAGTCAAGAAGGAAATTTCTTCCTTAGATTTTTCAGTTGCTGTTAATGTCATTCCAGCCACTTTAGATGCTTGGTGTCTTCTTGCAGCTTCACATGGCACTCTACTCAGAGGTGGGAGCAATAGTCTGGCACAGTCCTCTTGGGTGTCCAAAGCCCCTGCAGGGTGTGCCACCAAGGGGAAAACTTCTGAGTCCAGCCCAGCCTCACAGGCCCAGGTACACTGGGATTTTTGTCTCCTCCTTCAGGGCTAAAAGCTGCTCACAGCACTGCTTCTGTGCTCTGAAGCTCTGCTGACCACCCTCCTCCCCACTGCCCTCTGGCGTGAAGAGCAATAGCTACTTAGAGCAGTTAATGATCCTTCAGTTAATGCAGGCAGTCCCCAGGTTACCAACGAGGTCAGTTCTACAGATTTGTTCTAAATAGAATTTGCATGTATGTTGAAACAGGTACGTTGGCCTACTCCCTTTAATTGTCTCGATTTGTAAGTGTGATTGCATGTAAGTCAGATGACTGGAACTGGAGCTGCCTGTACACAGAATGCCCTGTACCCTTTCAGGCCCCTAACAGCTAAAATTCCTTATAGTCAATTCCGGTGGTCATTTGTTTTCCCAAGAGAATCCTGACAGAACATATATAACATTATGGCCAATTAATAATTCTTGAAGGCCCTCGAAGAGCTCTAAATTCATACGTTAATTTCAATATACCTAACATTAATTTGCCAGGATTTACTCAACCATCCATTTAATAAGAAAAATCCGTATTCCATGTATAGTGCAATAAAAGTTAAGTAACCCAGGCCTAAAAAACTTCGTTTAAGTATCCACTGAGTACTTTATGAATGTCAGTGAGTACACAGTTGTGAAAATTTGATCTATTAAAATGAAACATTTGTTGTATTACTCGATGTAAAATGAAGAATACCAAGAATTGAAGAAGTTACATTACTTTACAACATTAAAAAATATGGATTTTCAAGCCTTATTCTTTCTTAAGAATCACTACAGATACACAAAAAGATGCTTCATTTAAGCACATATAATGCAGCATCATAAGGGAAGTGCAATGTACTGTCAAGGCCATGTATAAGTCAGGGGCCAATGAAGAGATGTGCTTCAGATCTCTGGCAGAAGAGTAAAATAGAAGACACGCTTCCAGCTTCTATAACAGTTCTTCTGAGATAGCCATTAAATAGCTATAATTTATATTAATTTATCTGGTAACAGTGTACAAAGTTCTAACAACCCTGGATGTGGCAACAAAAACAAAATAATAATAGAATAATCAAATAAATAACACATATAAAAAAGAAAAAGATATGCACATATATAGAATTCTCATTCTATATGTGTACTGCTTTACAACAGTGTGATCTGCATTATATAATGACAGAACTTTCATATTGAAAGAAATCATAGTTTTCATAATGGAATTATGAACGTATAACAGCAAACTGAGTATGCATTTTAATAATGGTACTAAACATAACCTTTTATAACATTACAAATTGATGCAAACTTTGAAAATATTCAATATGCTCCTTCAAATTTAAAGGCCCAAATGTCAGTGAATCAAAAAAACTCACTCATAAGTATAAAGTTTCTTACTCTTTTCTCCATTCTTACACTGCAGCAATCCTCACCAAGTGTCTTCACCTGGGAATCAAAATCCTGCTAATAAAATCTTCTCTAGGAATGTGTTCTGGAGCCCACCACTTTTCTGAGAGCTTCCTTTACATCCTTGTTCCTCAGGCTATAGATCAGGGGGTTCAGCATGGGAATCACTACAGTGTAGAACATTGTGGCCACTTTGTCAGCATCCCCACTGTCACCAGAGCTGGGCCTGCAGTAAATGGAGAGGCTCGTTCCATGGAAGACCACGATGGCCGTGAGGTGGGAAGCACAGGTGGAAAATGCCTTGCGCCTGCCCTCTGCAGAGCGAATCCTCAGGATGGTGACCAGAATAAACAAGTAGGAAGTGAGGATGATCACGATGGTGAAGATCTCACTGAAGGCGGCCACAGTGAACAGCAGCACCTCATTCACAGTGACATCTGAGCAAGCAAGACTCAGGAGAGGGGGCAGATCGCAGAAGAAGTGGTTGATCACATTTGATGTGTAGGACGGGATCTCCAGAGCTGAGCACAAGTGGATGAGAGAGCACACTGTCCCACTGAGGTAGCAGCAGGAGACCAGCTCCACACAGAGCCCGCGAGACATGGTGACCGTGTACAGCAGAGGGTTACAGATGGCCACAAAGCGGTCGTAGGCCATCACTGCCAGCAGGAAGACCTCAGTGACCACACATGTGCAAAACAAGTAGAATTGTGTCATGCACCCCAGGAAGGATATAGATTTGTCCTTGTTGAGAATATCAGCCAACATCTTGGGCACAATGATTGAGGAGCAGCAGAAATCTACAAAGGATAAGTGACTGAGGAAAAAGTACATGGGAGTATGAAGCCGGGAGCTAACTTGGATGAGTGCCATCATACCCAGGTTAGCCAAAACGGTGACTCCATAGATGAAGAGGAAAATCAGTAGGAGGAAAGTTTGTATCTCAGGGGCGTCTGACAATCCCAGGAGAATGAACTCTGTCACAGCGGTGCAGTTTTCCTTGCCCATGTCCCCATATTATTTGGCATTGGACGGGAAAAAGGAACCTAAATGTCTTTCTCTACTACTTGATCCGAAATTGAGTTTTGTCCGTATCCTGCAAAAATATATCCAATAAAGAGGTTTTGTTAATTTTATCAACAGTAATAGCACTTTTGGTGAAATTTAGCATAATTTCAGTCAATGTTTAATTGTATAACATAGATGCATAAAATTCACAGTCCTAAGAGCAAACGAAAGCACCGAGAATTATATGACCCAGTATAATTCGTGTCGTTAGGTTTCATAATTGAGAGCTGTCACTAAATAATTACAAAAGAGGTCAAAGTATCGCTTAATTAGTCTTGTTGCTCTGTGAAATTCAAATTCTTTTTTTCCCAGGCAGTTTCCAAATATTCAGATCCCAAGAAACAATTTTTGTAATACCTTTTAAGTACCTCTTCCTCAGTTTTCCACAGAAGAAATGAGAGATAAACGTACTTAGTATTGTTTTTACAGTTGAGATGGAGAAATGCAGTTTCACACTCCATGTTCACATTTACTCCATAACATTTGCTTTGTGATTCTGCTAATAACTCTGTTCTGTGTCAGCCATGGTTCAGGAAAATGAAAGTCTTCACTGCAACATGGCCTTAACCGTGACTCTTCAGCCTTTAAAAGATCTGTTTATGAACAAATTTACTGCTCTAATCTATTTGATAAATTGATCAGAGATGTGGATTTTTATTTTAAAAATGTACATGGCTGCATTGTAGCATTATTTATGACATTAAAACTTAGAAATTAAGTGTTCAACAAGAGAGAAATGATCAAAATTATACTATATAGTAGATGTGATAAAAATGTGTGGCTGAAATCTTGTATCATTTTCGTAACATGGAAAATGACTATGATAAAACATAAAGTGAAAAAATGGATAGGACAGACAAAATATTATGTATACACACACAAGTTGCATTACACGTTAATCCTTACAGCATCTGTGTGCATAAAGAATCTGTATATTTGCCTGATTCTCACAAACAGAAGTATTATGTGGTGAAGTGGGGAAGGAGAATATAATTTTTTCCAATGAGGAACTCATACATTCCAAACCTTTGACATACAGCACATGTGGGGAGAGGATGAGTGGCCCCTCATTTACTCTCACCCCTCCCCCCCCCAGCCAATCCTTCATAAATAGCTATGTGACTGCAGAGGCACCAGGCAGGGGAATTCCTGTAGAAAAATGAACTGAAAGAGAGACCAACACAGGCTGACACACCCTGGTAGTTTACACAACCTAACACAGCCTGGTGCTTTTTCCAACCTTAAACCTATTTCAAAGATGCACAGATTAATTTATTCCTAAATCCTAGTGTGTAAATGAATAATTGTTCTGATGATGTGGTTTTCTCTCTTCCAATGGCCAGGAAAAGTAAGCTATTTGTCTTTTCTTGAGTTTAAAGCAGATGATAATTTTGAAAAATCCTTATCATTTTCATGTCTAAAGATGACAAATTGGGATGTTCATTGACCATAGAGCAGTACATCTTTCCCTGGAGAACATTTAATTCCAGGAAGAGATTTGTCAATCTCTGGAGACATTGTTGTTACAACAGGCAGTGAGTACTACTGACACCTAGTGGGTGTGCAGCAGAACAGCCTACTATGCACCAGAGGGTTCCCCACTCCACAGATACTCGACAAAGAAAGCATTATAGTAGGTAAAGTCTCCAAAGTTATCACCCAGTTATAACCCAAGAATAGGGGGGAGGAGAATGGAGGGAGGATGATTGGTGGGATTACACCTGCGGTGCATCTTACAAGGGTATATGTGAAATTTAGTAAATGTAGAATGTAAATGTCTTAACGCAATAACTAAGAAAATGCCAGGAAGGCTATGTTAACCAGTGTGATGAAAATGTGTCAAACGTTCTATAAAACCAGTGTATGGTGCCCCATGATAAAAAAAAAAAAAAAAAAAAAAAAAGCATTATCTGGACCAAAATGTCATAACACCATAGTTGAGAAGCCTGCCATAGAGAGACATTTCCAAGGGCTTTACATAAAGCTAAAATGATCCCTTTTTCTCTGCTTTTGGTGGTTCACCTGTCCATGTCCCTCCATGAATAGTCCTACAGGATGCACACGGCCGACCTCAGCACCAAGGTTACAGTCCAGAGAATCTAATGCCATCCTGACCACCCTTTATGAATGGAGTTAGTGTAAGAGAGGAGGAAAGGGGAGGGACAGAGAAAACCAGCCTTCATCCCCACCATTCACACTGTTTATCTATCATATCTGTTTTAAGATACTGGGTTCTACAGATTTCTTTCATTTCCCAATAAACAGTCTCTTAGTATACAAAGAGAAAAAATATTGTCACTAAGGAGTGCTGAAAACACACGCCCTTTAACAACAAATTCTAGTTAAGAGTAATTGTAATGAATTCTAATAAAATAATATCTAATAAAGAGAAGAAAAAATAGATTTTAAAAGAATTGATGACTATTACCTTTCATAAAATTCCTCTTTTTTACTACACAGGACTATAAAAATTACCTAATGAGGAAAACTCATAAAGCTTCCATTAACCAGAAAATATTTTTCGTTTCCATTCCTCAAAATACAAAGTGAAGTCCAACCAACCAAAACGTTGGACAGATGCTGCTTCCCCTGTTTCTGAATATACTATGATGGAAAATGTTATGGGCTTTATAATTGTGTGTGTGACTCTCTGGGGCCTGGATTCCATAAGCTCCCCAGTCATTGATCTCTGTGGAATACCAACCACATAGCAAGAAAATAACTCTCTTGAGACGCCAACTATTATTGACTACTATGGAATATAAAAGAGAGGGAAGGGGTCTCCCACCTGGTACATGTTATTGTAATCTAACACAGTTACATTCAGAGTCCATGATAAATTATAAGCAACTGACTGCTACATCCAAGCTTAGCCTCTGTGAGCTAGTACTCACGTTTCTGTTATGAAATATATTGAAATATATTATCAGGTCATATGAACTTTGTCTGCCATATACTCAAAAGCTCCTTCCTAAAGGATGGAGGATCTGAAGCCACACCAGAGGTCTTCCAAATACCAAATAGGGGTGAAGACAATTACCCTCTTTTATGGAGAATAATAACAATGTCTCTCATATTTACTGAGTTTTTCCTCTATGAAAGATACTAGTCTAACTACAACTAGTAACATACTTCATGTGTATATAAATAAGAGAGGTCAGGACTTCTATCCCCTTTTACAAATGAGGTGAGTGAGGCTCAGCAGATCTAACTTCCCCAAAGTCACGCACAGACTCCCAGGCATACAGAGTGCTTACGTTGTTGATTGGTTTCTTCCACCCATATGACTGTGAGGTAGAACATAGCTCCAGAGAGGTTCTGGGGTGGCACACTCCCTGTTAAACACCAGAGGTCATTACATGGGAATGTCTCAGGGATACCCTCGGTCAGCTCCTTTCCTGACTACGTATAGCAGCGTAGACCTGAGCTATTAGTGTTCAAAGAACCAGCTACAGAACCTCTACAGAACCAAACAATTCAAGAATCTAGGGATGCAATGAGTTACAGGCAATTGGCTTTGAAATTCTCAACAATCCATGTGTGATTTCCCAAAACTGATTTATCTGAGAATTCCCTAAGTTGAAAGAGCTTTACTCGTTCTCCTTTTTCATCTAGAATCTCATGTTCTTTTTCATCTCACTCTTTTTTTTATTAAATCATAAACACATAGTTCATGTATATTTTCTCTCACTCTTAACAAGCAATTGATTTCTGTAATATCTTCACATTTAATTATGTGAATTACTCTCCTGAGACAAAGAAAATCAATCCTCCTAAATCTAAACCTTATGGATGACTTAAAATGTTGGTATCCATGCAGTTTGGATTTTATTTATGGAAGACACTTTGAATCCCTGTCCTGGCGTATGACTTCCTGTTTCTCTCTAGTGTGTGTAAATATATTTTTATGGGAAATCATGGCACTAGACATGTATTCTAACCAATATGTCCATTAACTATTGGCTATAGTATATGTATAAGCATGTGATATATGTATTTGTATAGGGCATATGCATGTATAGTATACTAGATGTACTCAGATATATATTAGAATCATGAAAACCTTTATTTATTCCTTATTCATTTTATTCTTAATGCTCCACCACACTATTCTTAGAATATTCACCCCTATGAAAGATGTGAATTGTATGACAGAAAAGTTAAAAGTGCATCCACAAAGAACATTACTGATAGATATGCCTTATTTCATCATGGAAAGCCATTCCGAGGAAAACCGCTTTTCTTAGATATTTATCTTAGACTTGGGGAGAGAAGTGATTTTAATAGTTGTTTGACAGTTAAATATTTGATTGAAATTAATTTGAATAATTTAAATCTGAAGCACTAAGCCTTTAGTGGAACGTATTTACATCACACAAGATAACGCTATATTAAAATATTATACTAACACATTTTTCTGAAATAGTGCTTAAACAAATTTGTCTCTATGTTGCATAATAACAGATAATCTTTAATGTTATAGGATGTGATTTCGGGAAGTCTTTGTGGTAACCTTCCCAGAATTTCAGAAGTGGGTGAGCAAAGCAAGATTCCAAACAGAAACCTCCAGCTCACAACTTAACAATAGGGAGAAGTGGGAAAGGGGGGGGTGGGTAGAGGGAGGGGAATCGGTGGGATCACACCTGTGGTGCATATTACAGGGGTATTTGCGAAACTTGGTAAATGTAGAATGTAAATGTTTTGGCACAGTAACTGAGATAACGCCGGAAAGGATATGTTAACCACTGTGATAAAAATGTGTCAAATGGTTTATGAAGTGAGTGTATGATGCCCCATAATCATAAAAAATTAAAAAAAAAAAAAAGAAAAAAAAGAAACCTCCAGCTCCCTTCCCTCTGCAGGAACATCTAATCCAAGACCTATCCGCATAAGCAAATACCTTCAGAAAGACCACAGGGAGCCTGGAAGAGTGATAGTGTTACTGGGCTTGGGGAAAACTGTTTTTTCAGCTTGACTATTGTTGGTATATATAAAGGCTACCGATTTACGAATGTTGATTTGGTAACCTGAGACGCTGCTGTATTCTTTGATCACTTCTAAGAGTTTTGTAGTAGAATATCTTGTGTTTTCCAGATATACAATCATATCATCGTGAAGAATGAAAGTTTGATCTCTTCTGACCCTATATGGATACCCTTGATTGCCTTTCTTCCCTAATCGTGGTGGCTAAAACTTCCATTACAATTTTAAAGAGCAGTGGAGACAATGGGCAGCCTTGCCATGTTCCTGATCTGAGTGGAAATGATTTCAATTTAACTCCATAGAATACAATATTGGCTGTGGATTTGCTGTAGATGGCCTCTATCAGTTTAAGAAATTTCTCTTCTATACCAATTTTCTTAAATGTTCTGGTCATGAAGGGATGCTGTATATTATCAAAAGCTTTTTCTGCATCAATTGAGAGAATCAATTTGTTTTTTAATTTGTTTATGTGCTGAATTATACTTATAGATATTTATAGATATAGATATATATATTTCCTAACAAACAGAATCCAGCAACACATCAAACAAATTTTACATCATGACCAAGTCAGTTTTATCCCAGGGTCTCAAGGCTGGTTCAATATCTGTAAGATCTGCCATTCAATCCTATAATTCCTCTACTAGGAATATACCCAGAAGACCAAAAATCACATCATAACAAAGATATTTGTACCAGAATGCAGCCCATTTCACAACTGCTAAGTCATGGAAAAAGCCCAAATGCCCATCGATGCACGAATGGATTAATAAATTGTGGTATATGTACACCATGGAATATTATGCAGCCTTAAAGAAAGATGGAGACTTTACCTCTTTCATGTTTACATGGATGGAGCTGGAACATATTCTTCTTAGTAAAGTATCTCAAGAATGGAAGAAAAAGTATCCAATGTACTCAGCTCTACTATGAAACTATGGCTTTCACATGAAAGCTATAACCCAGTTATAACCCAAGAATAGGGGAAGGGGGACAGGGAGGAGAGGGAGGGGGGAGGAGGGCGGAGGGAGGGTGAATGTTGGGATTACACCTGCGGTACATCTTACAAGGGTATATGTGAAACTTAGTAAATATAGAAAGTAAATGTCTTAACACAATAACTAAGAAAATGCCAGGAAGGCTATGTTAACCAGTGTGATGAAAATGTGTCTATAAAACCAGTGTATTGTGCCCCATGATCGCATTAATGTACACAGCTATGATTTAATAAAAAAAAAGCTCTATTGTCAAAGAAAATTAGAAATTGCATAACTAGCAGATGTTATTAAAAATGATCTGAGTACTCACAGAAACCAAAGTCAAGAGAAAAACGTTTATTCATCGGACATCCAGTACATAAAACATAGCTTTCTCTGATGTTTGATTTTCCACATACGATAACTATTTAATTGGTTCTTCATCAGATAATATCTATGATGTGAACATTTATTTAATGATCATAAACTTGAAATAATATGAGCATTGCTCATACTTTTGTTAACCCTGTGTAGAATTGTTCCTGGTTTATTTTTCTTCCTTAAAAAAACAGGAAGTTTTGTTGATGATGGGTTTGCAATTTTGTCTGGACTTAGTAAGCAGAGAGGAGAAGGGGGCACAAGTTACTCAAACAAAAGCGAGTTATTAAGGGAAACAAGAGTAGGCATTTGTAATTTGCTGTGCTAAATGAGTCTTCATGCTCATAATTCCCTGATTTTATTTTCATTTTGAATAAATTTTATAGGTAGTTAGAGTACTTCATATTACTCCAAACACTTTTTTTAAAGTTAGGTGATAATTCTGTGAAAGAGTCAGAGATTATTTCTATTCTCCAGGGGAAAAAAAAAGTGCCTAAAGGATTGGTACTGTTTGTGATGTTTTTGTAGGCAGAATAACAGCATGAATAGGAGTTGGGCAAGCACTCATCATCCCAATTTGGCATAAGATTGTCTAAGATCTGATCTGTCATTTCTTAGGCCCACCTTACTTTATCACACTGCCATACATAAATGTGCCCCTTCAAAAGAACATTCACCACAGACCACATCTTATTCAACTTCCATTAATGTCAGCTACTTTTATGCACAGTACAACACATATACACACACTTCATAACTAGTCAGGTCATTAAAATATCTGTTAGATCTTTGATCAATATTACATTCTTGCCTCCTGGATTTCATTCATGCTATTTTCTGCTGAATTTAAGACCTTTCTTCCTACAATGTATATCCTTAAATTCTGCTCATTCCTTTTTCAAATATCACATTCAATCAATATTTAGTCTGTGAAGACATTCCTTTTTTAATCTTTTTATTTTTGATTATTATGAGTACTTAATAGCTGTATATCTTTATAGTACACATATTGGTACAGGCATACAATGTGAATTAAACAAATCATGGTAATTAGAGTATCCATTAGCTTAAGCATGTAACATTTCTTTGTGTTAGGAGCATTCCAATTCTGGTCTTTTAGTTATTATAGAGGACTTTCTAAGTTATTGTAGATTATAGTCACTTTGTTGGGCTGTCAAATATCGTTCATTCTAGCTAACGACCTAACTATATTTTTCCTCTCATTAACCAACCCCAATATACCCTTCTGCAGCCTACTCTTCCCAGCCTCTGGTAAGTATATTCTACTCTGACTCCATGGTATCAATTACTTTTAATGTTTAGCTCCCACACGTGAATGAGAACTTGTAAGATTTCTCTTTCTGTGCTTATCTTATTTCACTTAACACAATTTTCTCCATTTCCATCCATGTTGTTGGGAAGTGTAGGGCTTCATTCCTTTTTGTGGCTATCGAGTATTCCTTTGTGTATATGTATCATGATTTCTTTAGCCATTTATCCACTGATAGACAATTGTGTGGATTCCAAACTTTGGTTATTGTAAATAATGCTGCAACAATCACAGGAGTGCAGGTATCTATTCAATATACTAAATTCCCCTCCTTTGGATATATACCCAGATCTGGGATTGCTGAGTCATACAATAATTCCATTTTTAGTTTTTTTGAGGAACCTCCATACCCTTTTCCATAGTTTTCATGCGAATTTGTATTCCCAGTAGCAGCGTACAGGCTTACCCTTTCTCCACATCCTACCAGCATTTATTATTGCCTTTTGGATAAAAGTCATTGTAACTGGGATGCCATCCTATCTCATTGTTTTGATTTTTATTTCTCTGATGACTATTAATGTTCAGCATTGTTTATGTACATGTGGCTATTTTTATGTGTTCTTTTGAGGAATAAGTCTGAGAATGTTAACACATAGTTAAAGAGTTCAGCTATGGAAACATTTATACACTCCTGGTGAGATGAACGCAGGTAAAAGCAACCCTTCCTGGTACCCCGGCATCATGAACACATTCGCACAGAAGCTGTGTGTGTTTGGCTCCTGTCTCACTCTCATGTCCTCCCTCCTATTCTTTGCGCTGTGCTTCTGCTGATGTGGCTTGGAAAGTGACTTTGCCAGGTGCCTCTTCCAGCTGGCCTGTTAGATTCTAACTCATAGAGGAAAGGGGGACAGGGAGGAGGTATAAAAAGAAAGGATGAGAAGAAAAGGGAGAGGAGTCAAGAAGGAAATTTCTTCCTTAGATTTTTCAGTTGCTGTTAATGTCATTCCAGCCACTTTAGATGCTTGGTGTCTTCTTGCAGCTTCACATGGCACTCTACTCAGAGGTGGGAGCAATAGTCTGGCACAGTCCTCTTGGGTGTCCAAAGCCCCTGCAGGGTGTGCCACCAAGGGGAAAACTTCTGAGTCCAGCCCAGCCTCACAGGCCCAGGCACACTGGGATTTTTGTCTCCTCCTTCAGGGCTAAAAGCTGCTCACAGCACTGCTTCTGCTGACCGCCCTCCTCCCCACTGCCCTCTGGCATCAAGAGCAATAGCTACTTAGAGCAGTTAATGATCCTTCGGTTAATGCAGGCAGTCCCCAGGTTACCAACGAGGTCAGTTGTATAGATTTGTTCTAAATAGAATTTGCATGTATGTTGAAACAGGTACGTTGGCCTACTCCCTTTAATTGTCTCGATTTGTAAGTGTGATTGCATGTAAGTCAGATGACTGGAACTGGAGCTGCCTATACACAGAATGCCCTGTGCCCTTTCAGGCCCCTAACAGCTAAAATTCCTTATAGTAAATCCCGGTGGTCATTTGTTTTCCCAAGAGAACCCTGACAGAACATATATAACATTGTGGCCAATTAATAATTCTTGAAGGCCCTCGAAGAGCTCTAAATTCATACGTTAATTTCAATATACCTAACATTAATTTGCCAGGATTTACTCAACCATCCATTTAATAAGAAAAATTCGTATTCCATGTATAGTGCAATAAAAGTTAAGTAACCCAGGCCTAAAAAACTTCATTTAAGTATCCACTGAGTACTTTATGAATGTCAGTGAGTACACAGTTGTGAAAATTTGATGTCATTAAAATGAAACATTTGTAGTATTACTCAATGTTAAAATGAAGAATACCAAGAATTGAGGAGGTTATATTACTTTAAAACATTAAAAAATATGGATTTTCAAGCCTTATTCTTTCTTAAGAATTACTACAGATACACAAAAAGATGCTTCATTTAAGCACATATAATGCAGCATCATAAGGGAAGTGCAATGTACTGTCAAGGCCATGTATAAGTCAGGGGCCAATGAAGAGATGTGCTTCAGATCTCTGGCAGAAGAGTAAAATAGAAGACACGCTTCCAGCTTCTATAACAGTTCTTCTGAGATAGCCATTAAATACCTATAATTTATATTAATTTATCTGGTAACAGTGTACAAAGTTCTAACAACCCTGCATGTGGCAACAAAAACAAAATAATAATAGAATAACCAAATAAATAACGCATATAAAAAAGAAAAAGATATGCACATATATAGAATTCTCATTCTATATGCGTACTGCTTGACAACAGTGTGATCTGCATTATGTAATGACAGAACTTTCATATTGAAAGAAATCATAGTTTTCATAATGGAATTATTAACGTATAACAGCGAACTGAGTATGCATTTTAATAATGGTTCTAACCATAACCTTTTATAACATTACAAATTGATGCAAACTTTGAAAATATTCAATATGCTCCTTCAAATTTAAAGGCCCAAATGTCAGTGAATCAAAAAAACTCACTCATAAGTATAAAGTTTCTTACTCTTTTCTCCATTCTTACACTGCAGCAATCCTCACCAAGTGTCTTCACCTGGGAATCAAAATCCTGCTAATAAAATCTTCTCTAGGAATGTGTTCTGGAGCCCACCACTTTTCTGAGAGCTTCCTTTACATCCTTGTTCCTCAGGCTATAGATCAGGGGGTTCAGCATGGGAATCACTACAGTGTAGAACATTGTGGCCACTTTGTCAGCATCCCCACTGTCACCAGAGCTGGGCCTGCAGTAAATGGAGAGGATCGTTCCATGGAAGACCATAATGGCCGTGAGGTGGGAAGCACAGGTGGAAAATGCCTTGCGCCTGCCCTCTGCAGAGCGAATCCTCAGGATGGTGACCAGAATAAACAAGTAGGAAGTGAGGATGATCACGATGGTGAAGATCTCACTGAAGGCGGCCACAGTGAACAGCAGCACCTCATTCACAGTGACATCTGAGCAAGCAAGGCTCAGGAGAGGGGGCAGATCGCAGAAGAAGTGGTTGATCACATTTGATGTGTAGGACGGGATCTCCAGAGCTGAGCACAAGTGGATGAGAGAGCACACTGTCCCACAGAGGTAGCAGCAGGAGACCAGCTCCACACAGAGCCTGTGAGACATGGTGACCGTGTACAGCAGAGGGTTACAGATGGCCACAAAGCGGTCGTAGGCCATCACTGCCAGCAGGAAGACCTCAGTGACCACACATGTGCAAAACAAGTAGAATTGCGTCATGCACCCCAAGAAGGATATAGATTTGTCCTTGTTGAGAATATCAGCCAACATCTTGGGCACAATGATTGAGGAGTAGCAGAAATCTACAAAGGATAAGTGACTGAGGAAAAAGTACATGGGAGTATGAAGCCGGGAGCTAACTTGGATGAGTGCCATCATACCCAGGTTAGCCAAAACCGTGACTCCATAGATGAAGAGGTAAATCAGTAGGAGGAAAGTTTGTATCTCAGGGGCGTCTGACAATCCCAGGAGAATGAACTCTGTCACGGCAGTGCAGTTTTCCTTGCCCATATTCCCATATTATTTGGCATTGGACGGGAAAAAGGAACCTAAACGTCATTCTCTACTACTTGATCAGAAATTTAGTTTTGTCCGTATCCTGCAAAAATATGTCCAATATGTTGTTAATTTTATCAACAGTAATAGCACTTTTGGTGAAATTTAGCATAATTTCAGTCAATGTTTAATTGTATAACATAGATGCATAAAATTCATAGTCCTAAGAGCAAACGAAAGCACCAACATTTAAATGACCCAGTATGATTCGTGTCGTTAGGTTTCATAATTGAGAGCTGTCACTAAATAATTACAAAAGAGGTCAAAGTATCACTTAATTAGTCTTGTTGCTCTGTGAAATTCAAATTCTTTTTTTCCCAGGCAGTTTCCAAATATTCAGATCCCAAGAAACAATTTTTGTAATACCTTTTAAGTACCTCTTCCTCAGTTTTCCACAGAAGGAATGAGAGATAAACGTACTTAGTATTGTTTTTACAGTTGAGATGGAGAAATGCAGTTTCACACTCCATGTTCACATTTACTCCATAACATTTGCTTTGTGATTCTGCTAATAACTCTATTCTGTGTCAGCCATGGTTCAGGAAAATGAAAGTCTTCACTGCAACATGGCCTTAACCGTGACTCTTCAGCCTTTAAAAGATCTGTTTATGAACAAATTTACTGCTGTAATCTATTTGATAAATTGATCAGGGATGTGGATTTTTATTTTAAAAATATACATGGCTGCATTATAGCATTATGTATGACATTAAAACTTAGAAATAAAGTGTTCAACAAGAGGGAAATGATCAAAATTATACTGTATAGTAGATGTGATAAAAATGTGTGGCTAAAATCTTGTATCATTTTCGTAACATGGAAAATGACTATGATAAAACATAAAGTGAAAAAATGGATAGGACAGACAAAATATTATGTATACACACACAAGTTGCATTACACGTTAATCCTTACAGCATCTGTGTGCATAAAGAATCTGTATATTTGCCTGATTCTCACAAACAGAAGTATTATGTGGTGAAGTGAGGAAGGAGCATATAATTTTTTCCAATGAGGAACTCATACGTTCCAAACCTTTGACATACAGCACATGTGGGGAGAGGATGAGTGGCCCCTCATTTACTCTCACCCTCCCCCTCAGCCAATCCTTCATAGATAGCTATGTGACTGCAGAGGCACCAGGCAGGGGAATTCCTATAGAAAAATGAGCTGAAAGAGAGACCAACACAGGCTGACACACCCTGGTAGTTTACACAACCTAACACAGCCTGGTGCTTTTTCCAACCTTAAACCTATTTCAAAGATGCACAGATTAATTTATTCCTAAATTCTAGTGTGTAAATGAATAATTGTTCTGATGATGTGGTTTCCTCTCTTCCAATGGCTTGGAAAAGTAAGCTATTTGTCTTTTCTTGAGTTTAAAGCAGATGATAATTTTGAAAAATCCTTACCGTTTTCATGTCTAAAGTTGATAAATTGGGATGTTAATTGACCACAGAGCAGTACATCTTTACCTGGAGAGCATTTAATTCCAACGATGGAGACATTGTTGTTAAGAACAGGGAGTGAGTACTACTGACACCTAGTGGGTATGCAGCAGAACAGCCTACTATGCACCAGAGGGTTCCCCACTCCACAGATACTCGACAAAGAAGGCATTATAGTAGGTAAAGTCTCCAAAGCTATCACCCAGTTATAACCCAAGAATGGGGGGAGGAGGATGGAGGGAGGGTGATTGGTGGGATTACACCTGCGGTGCATCTTACAAGGGTATATGTGAAACTTAGTAAATGTAGAATGCAAATGTCTTAACACAATAACTAAGAAAATGCCAGGAAGGCTATGTTAACCAGTGTGATGAAAATGTGTCAAACGTTCTATAAAACCAGTGTATGGTGCCCCATGATAAAAAAAAAAAAAAAAAAGCCTTATCTGGACCAAAATGTCATAACACCATAGTTGAGAAGCCTGCCATAGAGAGACATTTCCAAGGGCTTTACATAAAGCTAAAATGATCCCTTTTTCTCTGCTTTGGGGTGGTTCACCTGTCCATGTCCCTCCATGAATAGTCCTACAGGATGCACACGGCCAACCTCAGCACCAAGGTTACAGTCCAGAGAATCTAATGCCATCCTGACCACCCTTTATGAATGGAGTTAGGGTAAGAGAGGAGGAAAGGGGAGGGAGAGAGAAAACCAGCCTTCATCCCAACCATTCACACTGTTTATCTATCATGCTAGTATCTGTTTTAAGATACTGGGTTCCACAGATTTCTGTCATTTCCCAACAAACAGTCTCTTAGCCCACAAAGAGAAAAAATACTGTCATTAAGGAGTGCTGAAAACACACGCCCTTTAACAACAATAAATTCTAGTTAAGAGTAATTGTAATGAATTCTAATAAAATAATATCTAATAAAGAGAAGAAAAAATAGATTTTAAAAGAATTGATGACTATTACCGTTCATAAAATTCCTCTTTTTTACTACACAGGACTATAAAAATTACCCAATGAGGAAAACTCATAAAGCTTCCATTACCCAGAAAATATTTTTCATTTCCATTCCTCAAAATACAAAATTCCTCAACCAACCAAAATATTGGAAAGATGCTGCTTACCCTGTTTCTGAATATACTATGATGGAAAATGTTATGGGCTTTATAATTGTGTGTGTGACTCTCTGGGGCCTGGATTCCATAAGTTCCCCAAACAGTCATTGATCTCTGTGGAATACCAACCAGATAGCAAGAAAATAACTCTCTTGAGACGCCAACTGTTATTGACTACTATGGAATATGAAAGAGAGGGAAGGGGTCTCCCACCTGGTACATGTTATTGTAATCTAACACAGTTACATTCAGAGTCCATGATAGATTATAAGCCACTGACTGCTACATCCAAGCTTAGCCTCTGTGAGCTAGTACTCACGTTTCTGTTATGAAATATATTGAAATACATTATCGGGTCTGAACTTTGTCTGCCATATACTCAATAGCTCCTTCCTAAAGGATGTAGAGTCTGAAGCCACAGCAGAGGTCTTCCAAATACGAGATAGGGGTGAAGACAATTACCCTCTTTTATGGAGAATAATAACAATGTCTCATATTTACTGAGTTTTTCCTCTATGAAAGATACTAGTCTAACTACAACTAGTAACGTAGTTCATGTGTATATAAATAAGAGAGGTCAGGACTTCTATCCCCTTTTACAAATGAGGTGAGTGAGGCTCAGCAGATCTAACTTCCCCAAAGTCACGCACAGACTCCCAGGCATACAGAGTGCTTACGTTGTTGATTGGTTTCTTCCACCCATATGACTGTGAGGTAGAACATAGCTCCAGAGAGGTTCTGGGGTGGCACACTCCCTGTTAAACACCAGAGGTCATTACATGGGAATGTCTCAGGGATACCCTCGGTCAGCTCCTTTCCTGACTACGTATAGCAGCGTAGACCTGAGCTATTAGTGTTCAAAGAACCAGCTACAGAACCTCTACAGAACCAAACAATTCAAGAATTCTAGGGATGCAATGAGTTACAGGCAATTGGCTTTGAATTCTCAACAATCCATGTGTGATTTCCCAAAACTGATTTATCTGAGAATTCCCTAAGTTGAAAGAGCTTTACTGGTTCTCCTTTTTCATCTAGAATCTCATGTTCTTTTTCATCTCACTCTTTTTTTTTTTATTAAATCATAAACACATAGCTCATGTATATTTTCTCTCACTCTTAACAAGCAATTGATTTCTGTAATACCTTCACATTTAACTATGTGAATTACTCTCCTGAGAGAAAGAATATCAATCCTCCTAAATCTAAACCTTGTGGAGGACTTAAAATGTTGGTATCCATGCAGTTTGGATTTTATTTATCCAAGACACTTTGAACCCATGTCCTGGGGTATGACTTCCTGTTTCTCTCTAGACTGTGTAAATATTTTTTATGGGAAATCATGGCACTAGACATGTATTCTAGCCAATGTGCCCATTAACTATTGGCTATGTAGTATATGTATAAGCATGTGATATATGTATTTGTATAGTGCATATGCATGTATAGTGTACTAGATGTACTCAGATATATATTAGAATCATGAAAACCTTTATTTATTCCTTATTCATTTTATTCTTAATGCTCCACCACACTATTCTTAGAACATTCACCCCTATAAAAGATGTGAATTGTATGACAGAAAAGTTAAAAGTGCATCCACAAAGAACATTACTGATAGATATGCCTTATTTCATCATGGAAAGCCATTCCACTTTTCTTAGATATTTATCTTAGACTTGGGGAGAGAAGAGATTTTAATAGTTGTTTGACAGTTAAATATTTGATTGAAATTAATTTGAATATTTTAAATCTGAAGCACTAAGCCTTTAGTGGAACGTATTTACATCACACAAGATAACGCTATATTAAAATATTATACTAACACATTTTTATGAAATAATGCTTAAACAAATTTGTCTCTATGTTGAATAATAACAGATATCTTTAATGTTACACGATGTGATTTGGGGAAGTCTTTGTGGTAACCTTCCCAGAATTTCAGAAGTGGGTGAGCAAAGCAAGATTCCAAACAGAAACCTCCAGCTCCCTTCCCTCTGCAGGAACATCTAATCCAAGACCTATCCACATAAGCAAATACCTTCAGAAAGACCACAGGGAGCCTGGAAGAGTGATAGTGTTACTGGGCTTGGGGAAAACTGTTTTTTCAGCTTGACTATTATTGGTATATATAAAGGCTACCGATTTACGAATGTTGATTTGGTAACCTGAGACGCTGCTGTATTCTTTGATCACTTCTAAGAGTTTTGTAGTAGAATCTCTGGTGTTTTCCAGATATACAATCATATCATTGTGAAGAGCGAAAGTTTGATCTCTTCTGACCCTATATGGATACCCTTGATTGCCTTTCTTCCCTAATCGTGGTGGCTAAAACTTCCATTACAATTTTAAAGAGCAGTGGAGACAATGGGCAGCCTTGCCATGTTCCTGATCTGAGTGGAAATGATTTCGATTTAACTCCATTGAATACAATATTGGCTGTGGGTTTGCTGTAGATGGCCTCTATCAGTTTAAGAAATGTCCCTTCTATACCAATTTTCTTAAATGTTCTGATCCTGAAGGGATGCTGTATATTATCAAAAGCTTTTTCTGCATCAATTGAGAGAATCATATGGCCTTTGTTTTTTAATTTGTTTATGTGCTGAATTATACTTATAGATATTTATAGATATAGATATAGATATTGCCTAACCAACAGAATCCAGCAACACATCAAACAAATTTTACATCATGACCAAGTCAGTTTTATCCCAGGGTCTCAAGACTGGTTCAATATCTGTAAGATCTGCCATTCAATCCTGTAATTCCTCTACTAGGAATATACCCAGAAGACCAAAAATCACATCATAACAAAGATATTTGTACCAGAATGCAGCCCATTTCATAATTGCTAAGTCATGGAAAAAGCCCAAGTGCCCATCCATGCCCGAATGGATTTTTTAATTGTGGTATATGTACACCATGGAATATTATGCAGCCTTAAAGAAAGATGGAGACTTTACCTCTTTCATGTTTACATGGATGGAGCTGGAACATATTCTTCTTAGTAAAGTATCTCAAGAATGGAAGAAAATGTATCCAATGTACTCAGCTGTACTATGAAACTATGGCTTTCACATGAAAGCTATAACCCAGTTATAACCCAAGAATAGGGGAAGGGGGACAGGGAGAAGAGGGAGGGGGGAGGTGGGCGGAAGGATGATGATTGGTGGGATTACACCTGCGGTGCATCTTACAAGGGTATATGTGAAACTTAGTAAATGTAGAATATAAATGTCTTAAGATAATAACTAAGAAAATGCCAGGAAGGCTATGTTAACCAGTGTGATGAAAATGTGTCTATAAAACCAGTGTATGGTGCCCCATGATCGCATTAATGTACACAGCTATGATTTAATAAAAAAAAATGTTCTATTGTCAAAGAAAATTAGAAATTGCATAACTAGCAGATGTTGTTAAAAACGATCTGAGTACTCAGAGAAACCAAGGTCAAGAGAAAAATGTTTATTCATCGGACACCCAGTATATAAAACATAGCTTTCTCTGATGTTTGATTTTTCCACATGCGATAACTATTTAATTGGTTCTTCATCAGATAATATCTATGATGTGAACATTTATATAATGATCATAAACTTGAAATAATATGAGCATTGCTCATACTTTTGTTAACACTACGTAGAATTGTTCCTGGCTTATTTTTCTTCCTTAACCAAACAGGAAGTTTTGTTGATGATGGGTTTGCAATTTTGTCTGGACTTAGTAAGCAGAGAGGAGAAGGGGGCACAAGTTACTCAAACAAAAGCGAGTTATTAAGGGAAAGGAGAGTTGGCATTTGTAATTTGCTGTGCTAAATGAGTCTTCATGCTCATAATTCCCTGATTTTATTTTCATTTTGAATAAATTTTATAGGTAGTTAGAGCACTTCATATTACTCCAAACACTTTTTTTAAAGTTAGGTGATAATTCTGTGAAAGAGTCAGAGATTATTTCTATTCTCCAGGGGAAAAAAAAAAAAAGTGCCTAAAGGATTGGTACTGTTTGTGATGTTTTTGTAGGCAGAATAACAGCATGAATAGGAGTTGGGCAAGCACTCATCATCCCAATTTGGTATAAGATTTTCTAAGATCTGATCTGTCATTTCTTAGGCCCACCTTACTTTATCACACTGCCATACATAAATGTGCCCCTTCAAAAGAACATTCACCACAGACCACATCTTATTCAACTTCCATTAATGTCAGCTACTTTTATGCACAGTACAACACGTATACACACACTTCATAACTAGTCAGGTCCTTAAAAATATCTGTTAGATCTTTTATCAATATTACATTCTTGCCTCCTGGATTTCATTCATGCTATTTTCTGCTGAATTTAAGTTCTTTCTTCCTACAATGTATATCCTTAAATTAAGCTCATTCCTTTTTCAAATATCACATTCAATCGATATTTAGTGTGTGAACACATTCCTTTTTTAATCTTTTTATTTTTGATTATTATGAGTACTTAATAGCTGTATATCTTTATAGTACACATATTGGTACAGGCATACAATGTGAATTAAACAAATCATGGTAATTAGAGTATCCATTAGCTTAAGCATGTAACATTTCTTTGTGTTAGGAGAATTCCAATTCTGGTCTTTTAGTTATTATAGAGTACTTTCTAAGTTATTGTAAATTATAGTCACTTTGTTGTGCTGTCAAATATCGTTCATTCTAGCTAACGACCTAACTATATTTTTCCTCTCATTAACCATCCCCAATATACCCTTCTGCAGCCTACTCTTCCCAGCCTCTGGTAAGTATATTCTACTCGGACTCCATGATATCAATTACTTTTAATGTTTAGCTCCCACACATGAATGAGAACTTGTAAGATTTCTCTTTCTGTGCTTATCTTATTTCACTTAACACAATTTTCTCCATTTCCATCCATGTTGTTGGGAAGTGTAGGGCTTCATTCCTTTTTGTGGCTACCGAGTATTCCTTTGTGTATATGTATCACGATTTCTTTATCCATTTATCCACTGATAGACAATTGTGTGGATTCCAAACCTTGGTTATTGTAAATAATGCTGCAACAATCACAGGAGTGCAGACATCTATTCAATATACTAAATTTCCCTCCTTTGGATTCATACCCAGATCTGGGATTGCTGAGTCATACAATAATTCCATTTTTAGTTTTTTGAGGAACCTCCATACCCTTTTCCATAGTTTTCATGCGAATTTGTATTCCCAGTAACAATGTACAGGCTTACCCTTTCTCCACATCCTACCAGCATTTATTATTACCTTTTGGATAAAACTCATTGTAACTGGGATGCCATCCTATCTCATTGTTTTGATTTTTATTTCTCTGATGACTATTAAGGTTCAGCATTGTTTATGTACATGTGGCTATTTTTATGTGTTCTTTTGAGGAATAAGTCTGAGAATGTTAACACATAGTTAAAGAGTTCAGCTGTGGAAACATTTATACCCTCCTGGTGAGATGAACGCAGGTAAAAGCAACCCTTCCTGGTACCCTGGCATCATGAACACATTCCCACAGAAGCTGTGTGCGTTTGGCTCCTGTCTCACTCTCATGTCCTCCCTCCTATTCTTTGCACTGTGCTTCTGCTGCTGTGGCTTCCAAAGTGACTTTGCCAGGTGCCTCTTCCGCTGGCCTGTTAGATTCTAACTCATAGAGGAAAGGGGGACAGGGAGGAGGTATAAAAAGAAAGGATGAGAAGAAAAGGGAGAGGAGTCAAGAAGGAAATTTCTTCCTTAGATTTTTCAGTTGCTGTTAATGTCATTCCAGCCACTTTAGATGCTTGGTGTCTTCTTGCAGCTTCACATGGCACTCTACTCAGAGGTGGGAGCAATAGTCTGGCACAGTCCTCATGGGTGTCCAAAGCCCCTGCAGGGTGTGCCACCGAGGGGAAAACTGCTGAGTCCAGCCCAGCCTCACAGGCCCAGGCACACTGGGATTTTTGTCTCTTCCTTCAGGGCTAAAAGCTGCTCACAGCACTGCTTCTGTGCTCTGAAGCTCTGCTGACCACCCTCCTCCCCACTGCCCTCTGGCGTCAAGAGCAATAGCTACTTAGAGCAGTTAATGATCCTTCGGTTAATGCAGGCAGTCCCCAGGTTACCAATGAGGTCAGTTCTATAGATTTGTTCTAAATAGAATTTGCATGTATGTTGAAACAGGTACGTTGGCCTACTCCCTTTAATTGTCTCGATTTGTAAGTGTGATTGCATGTAAGTCAGATGACTGGAACTGGAGCTGCCTATACACAGAATGCCCTGTGCCCTTTCAGGCCCCTAATACCTAAAATTCCTTATAGTCAATCCCGGTGGTCATTTGTTTTCCCAAGAGAACCCTGACAGAACATATATAACATTGTGGCCAATTAGTAGTTCTTGAAGGCCCTCGAAGAGCTCTAAATTCATACGTTAATTTCAATATACCTAACATTAATTTGCCAGGATTTACTCAACCATCCATTTAATAAGAAAAATTTAAAAAATTCGTATTCCATGTATAGTGCAATAAAAGTTAAGTAACCCAGGCCTAAAAAACTTCCATTTAAGTATCCACTGAGTACTTTATGAATGTCAGTGAGTACACAGTTGTGAAAATTTGAATGAAACATTTGTAGTATTACTCAATGTTAAAATGAAGAATAGCAAGAATTGAGGAAGTTATATTACTTTAAAACATTAAAAAATATGGATTTTCAAGCCTTATTCTTTCTTAAGAATCACTACAGATACACGAAAAGATGCTTCATTTAAGCACATATAATGCAGCATCATAAGGGAAGTGCAATGTACTGTCAAGGCCATGTATAAATCAGGGGCCAATGAAGAGATCTGCTTCAGATCTCTGGCAGAAGAGTAAAATAGAAGACACGCTTCCAGCTTCTATAACAGTTCTTCTGAGATAGCCATTAAATAGCTATAATTTATATTAATTTATCTGGTAACAGTGTACAAAGTTCTAACAACCCTGGATGTGGCAACAAAAACAAAATAATAATAGAATAATCAAATAAATAACGCATATAAAAAAGAAAAAGATATGCACATATATAGAATTCTCATTCTATATGCGTACTGCTTGACAACACTGTGATCTGCATTATATAATGACAGAACTTTCATATTGAAAGAAATCATAGTTTTCATAATGGAATTATGAACGTATAACAGCAAACTGAGTATGCATTTTAATAATGGTACTAACCATAACCTTTTATAACATTACAAATTGATGCAAACTTTGAAAATATTCAATATGCTCCTTCAAATTTAAAGGCCCAAATGTCAGTGAATCAAAAAAACTCATAAGTATAAAGTTTCTTACTCTTTTCTCCATTCTTACACTGCAGCAATCCTCACCAAGTGTCTTCACCTGGGAATCAAAATCCTGCTAATAAAATCTTCTCTAGGAATGTGTTCTGGAGCCCACCACTTTTCTGAGAGCTTCCTTTACATCCTTGTTCCTCAGGCTGTAGATCAGGGGGTTCAGCATGGGAATCACTACAGTGTAGAACACCGTGGACACTTTGTCAGCATCCCCACTGTCACCAGAGCTGGGCCTGAAGTAAATGGAGAGGATCGTTCCGTGAAAGACCATAATGGCCGTGAGGTGGGAAGCACAGGTGGAAAATGCCTTGCGCCTGCCCTCTGCAGAGCGAATCCTCAGGATGGTGACCAAAATAAACAAGTAGGAAGTGAGGATGATCACGATGGTGAAGATCTCACTGAAGGCGGCCACAGTGAACAGCAGCACCTCATTCACAGTGACATCTGAGCAAGCAAGACTCAGGAGAGGGGGCAGATCGCAGAAGAAGTGGTTGATCACATTTGATGTGTAGGACGGGATCTCCAGAGCTGAGCACAAGTGGATGAGAGAGCACACTGTCCCACAGAGGTAGCAGCAGGAGACCAGCTCCACACAGAGCCTGTGAGACATGGTGACCGTGTACAGCAGAGGGTTACAGATGGCCACAAAGCGGTCGTAGGCCATCACTGCCAGCAGGAAGACCTCAGTGACTGCAAACATGCAAAACAAGTAGAATTGTGTCATGCATCCCTGGAAGGAGATGGATTTGTCCTTGTTGAGGATATTAGCCAACATCTTGGGCACAATGATTGAGGAGTAGCAGAAATCTACAAAGGATAAGTGACTGAGGAAAAAGTACATGGGGGTATGAAGCTGGGAGCTAACTTGGATGAGTGCCGTCATACCCAGGTTGGCCAAAACCGTGACTCCATAGATGAAGAGGAAAATCAGTAGGAGGAAAGCTCGCAGCTCAGGGGCGTCTGACAGTCCAAGGAGAATGAACTCTGTCACAGCGGTGCAGTTTTCCTTGCCCATGTCCCATGTTATTTGGGATTGAAGAAGCAAAACGTAAAAGTCATTCTGTAATACCTGGTCCAAAATTTAATATTTAATCCAATAAAGAGGGATTTAATCCAATAAAGAGGGATTTTAAATTTTATCAACAAAGGATGGTGGTCTTTGTGAAATTTAGTGAAAGTTCAGACATTGTATAATTGTATCATAAAGATGCATCAAACAAAAACACTAGCATTTATATGAATTAATGTGATTCTTCTCATTAGTTTTTCACAATTGGCAACTTGGCATTAAATAATAGAAAAGAGGTCAAAGTATTATTTAATTAGCCTTATTGATCAGTGAAATTCAATTTATTTCCCTAAGTTATCCACAAAATTAATTAGAGATATCCTTACTTAAGATTGTTAACACATGTGTTTACATTTTTTGCTGTATTTTAGAAGAACATTTACATGAACATTTTCATTAACATTTTCTCCACAAAATCTGCTTAGTGATTTTATTAAACACGACACTCCTTAAAATAATTTCTAATTAATAGAATAATAAGACACAGACATTTTAACGGTCTAATACTAATGTCCTCCTTCGTAATTCCTCTTTACTCAGTCTAGGACTATAAAAAATTACCTGGTGAGAAAAATACATGAAGCTTCTTTCTCCAAGAGAATATTTTCCATTTTCATTCCTCAAAATACAAAGTGAAGTGCCACCAACCAAACTATGGGACAGATGCTGCTTCTCCTGTTTCTGAATATACCGTCACGAGAAATGTTATGGGCTTTATATTTGTGTGTGTGACTCTCTGGGGCCCATGTTCCCTAAGCTCCCCAAACAATCATTGACCTCTGTGGAATATCAACCAGATATCAAGACAACTGAGTCTTGAGACTCCGAGAATTAGAATATGTATGAGGAGGGGAATCTCCCACCCGGCATATGTTATCATCATCTAAAACAGTTATATTCAGAGTCCATCACGGATTACAGAACACTGTGTACAGCATCCAAGCTTTGCTTCTATGCTTCTTTCCTTCATTTTGAGGAATGGAAATGGAAAATATTCTCTTGGAGAAAGAAGCTTCATGTATTTTTCTCACCAGGTAATTTGTTATAGTCCTATATAGAAGAAAGAGGAGGACATTAGTATTCACATAGCCATTATGAAAAATTATAAGCAGACCTTATAAACTTTGTCTGCCTTATACTCCAAAGTTCCTTCCTAAAGGACGTAGGATCTGAAGCCACACCAGAGGTTTCTCACATACTAAATAAGAGTGGGGACAACGGCCCTCCTTTCCAGGGAATGACAATAATTGCTCACATTTACTGAGTATTTCCTCTGTGCAAGATACTAGTGTGACTATAACTATTGACATTTCATCTGTATAAAATTAAGAGTGCTCAAGACTGCTGTTCCCCTTTACAATGAGGTGACTGAGGCTAAGCAGATCTAACTTGCCCAAAGTCACACACGGACTCCCAGGTAAAAAGAGCTTTATGTTGCTGATTGGTTTGTTCCACCTATCTGACTGTGAGGACTAATATAACTCCAGAGAGGTTCTGGGGTGGCAGAATCCCTATTAAACACCAGAGGTCATTAAGTGGAAATGAATGGAAAAGTCTCAAGAATCTCCCCCACGTCTGCTCTTTACTGACAATATACAGCAGTGTCGACCTGAACTATTTGTATTCTCAGCACAATCTATGTCCCTCTCCAGAAACCAGCCACTTCAAAAATTCTATGGATGTAATGAGTTACACATAATTCGTTCTTAATTTCTCAACTCTAAGTGTGTTTTCCTAAAATTGATCTTTCTAAATGTAAGGAGGCTTTCTTGTTCTCCTTTAATTCTCACATCTTCTTTTATCTAACTCTTCACAAACATTTGCATCTAACTTCGTGAATTACTCTGATGAAGAAAACAAGAACAAATGTCCAAAATTTAACAAATAGGGGCAACTCTAATTTTTGTTATCTGTGAACTCTGAAGTTTTCTTTAATCAAGATACTTCAAACTCATGATAGGACTTCTTGCTTTCTGTAGATGTATATAAATTTATTTTTATGGAAAAACATGGAGTTGACCATGTATTCTAGCAAATATATCCTTTAACTATTGCTATATAGCATGAGTATACATATGATATATAAATGTATAGTATGCTATCTATACTCAGATATATAGCATATTAGTGAAAATGTTTATTTAATACCTATTCATTTTTTCATACTGCATCACCAAATTATTGTTGCAAAATGCAAACCTCTAAAAGGAGAGGAGTCTTATGAAAGAAAAGCTGAAATACCTTCTATGAACAATAGTTATCATCCAAATCCAGTAAGTATTGCTCACATAAAAAAGTCTTCAATTAAGAGATGCTGGCAGGGATGTGGAGAGTAAACATTGTTGGTGGTACTGCAAATTAGTCAAAGTCTTGGAAACTTGTATCAAGATACCTCAAAGAATTTAAAGTAAATCTACCATTTGATCTAGTAATCCCATCTCTGAGTATATGCCCAAAGGAGAAAAGGTCATTTAAGAAAAAGAGCACCTGCAGTCAAATGTTTATAGCAGGACAACTCACAATCACATAGACCTGGAAATAGCCCAAGTGCCCACCAATACATGAATGGGTTAATAAAATGCGCATACGCATACTATGCTGTACTACTTTACCATAAAAAATGGTGATCTAGCAATTCCTTGGAAAATCTGAAGGAAACTTGAAGCCATTTTTTCTAAGTGAAACATGACAAGAGAAACAATAACATGTACTCAATACCAAATCAGAACTGATTGATCAACACTTAGGTTCACATAGGGAAGTAAAACTCAATGAAAATCAAGCTGGGAGAGAGGCAGGAAGAGATGGGAAAATTCCCACCTACAGTAATCGCTATCTTGGTGAAGGGCACACTTACATATATAATTTTGATTCAATCTGCACAAAAACAAAGTATATAACATGTGTACCCTTCACATTCTGAAATTTATAAAAAGAGCAATATTTACAGCAATGTCTATGTCCTCTAGGCAGCCCATTCACAGATATGGGAAGTGATTCTGAAAACATTGTAACCCCAATCATTTGTACCTTCATATTAATAAGGAATTTTTTTTAAAAAAGGTTTAAATTTAAACATTTGATTGGAATCATTTTCATAATTGCTTTCCATAAATTGAATAATGTAAATGGGCTATACTAAAATTTTGGTAAAATATTTTACAACACATAAGATAATACCATTTAAAAATATCATATTAAAAGGCTTTAATTATATTAGCAGTTTTAAATTTAAAATATGTTTTATTGTTTTAAATAAGTAGCCTCTATGTGGAACAATAACAGATATCCTTAATTATTATAGGATGAGATTTTGGGAAGTCTTTGTGGTAACCGTCCCAGAATTTGATAAAGTGAGTGAGTCTAAAGACTGCATGATAAAACACTCCAAATCCACTTGTTAAAATCCCCAACTGCTTATTACTTAGGACATGACTGCATGGAACATTCTGGTAGTTCTTCTAATCTTATTATGGAATGGCTAATCTTGGTTTGCCTTCATTCTATGTCTAATATCAGTTGACTGTTCAGATCATGTAGGATGGTCATGCTAAAGTTGGATAGTTCATGAGGTGCAGATGTGGGATCTTTGTTCTACTTATGAGATACATGTTTTATGCTTGTTCATATGATAGCTTTTCAGAATTTTAAAAAAGTGTGGAATTTAAAATTCAAGTTAGTAGTAAATAATGTCCTTTTCTAAAAAAATAGAAAATTTTTAAGCACCAGTTGTTATGAAAGAAACATTTTTGACTAGAGAAACAGAACTCAAGAGAAAAAGTATTCATCAGATAGCCAATAACTAAAATGTAGTTTCTTAAGATTTTTTATTTTTCCATATAGACTAATTTTTAATTGATCCCTTATTAATATATATGAAATCAACATTTTAATAATAATTCTAAATTCTATGTAATATAAATATTCCAAATAATTTTATTAAGCCTATATAAAATTGTTTCCCAGGTTTCTTCTTTAACAAAACAACTTCATTTCTTCTACTATATTGATGATATATCTGATAGCTGGACATAGTATGTAGAGAGGACAATGGTGTACAAGTTATTAAAGCAAAAGAGAGTTATTTTTCATTTTTATTATTTTTTTTTTTTTTTGTAGTTTTTGGCTGGGGCTGGGTTTGAACCTGCCAACTCCGGCATATGGGGCTGGCACCCTACCCCTTTGAGCCACAGGCACTGCCCACAGAAGAGAGTTATTAAAGTTGCAGGAAAGAGCTACCGTTTTTAATCTTCCATGTTGAATAGGCATCGATGCTAATGATTTTCTAACTTTTTCTTTTATTTTGAATAAATTAACGTAGACAGTTAGCTTTCAATACTTAAGATCACTCTAGACACTTTTTTTAAAGGCAGGTGAGAATTTTGAAGAGAAGAATTCAGACATTATTTCCATGCTTGAAAAATAAAACAAGTACATAAAGGATTAATAATGTTCGTGCCGTTTATGTAGGTAGAACAGCAACATGAACTCCAAGTGGGGCAGGCACTCATCCTCCCAAATTTGGCGTTAGATTATCTAAGATCTGACCTATAATTTTAGACCTTTGGTGAACTCTATTTTGTTACACTTTCACACTGGAGCCCTTTCAAATATACATTCTTAAACACCACATCTTAACTGAATTTCTCTCATGTCAATTAACTTGTGCACAGAATACAACCACACAAACATGTTACACCCGATTAGCTCAATAAAATAGCTCTGATCTTTGTACTCAGTATTACATTCTTATCTACTTGATTTTATTCATGATTTTTCTCCTGAATACAACTCCCTTCTTACTGAAATGCATATCTTAAAACTCTGTCCATTCTCTCTATGTAGGTTTAGCGCCAAAAAACACCTATTTTATGAAGACATTGTGTTTATGTATTAAGTAGATTTGAATTTTCCTTCTTTCAAGCATGTGATATTAGCTATTATTTTCAGTATTAGACAATGGTAATTTCTACAATGCTTTATTGTCAACATTGGTGTTTGCTTTCCTGAGGCAAAGACTGTCTTATCTTTAACTACTTTTGTCCTTTTATAGGAGAAATTCATATTTTTATTAATAGCCTAGTCTACTTTAGGTATCTTATATTGAGCAACAGAGTTAATGTTTTCTAAGTTACACACATACATACAAGGTGTCCCACATCACATGTATATTGTATCTTAATTTCACAAAGTATGAAATGCCAATTTTATGGATGAAATACTTAAGATTAGAGATATTATTGATCTTTTCCAGAAAGTAGGAGATAGAGCCAAGTGTATGCCACTAAAACCAAAATATATTTTCATTTCATTGTAAAACACAAATTGTATTTATTTTAAAGATGTCTTTAAAATTAATCTGTATTGACTCATTATATTCACATGTCAAGGGCAAATTCTAAAATAATGACTTCAATAAGAAAAGACTTTAGTGTCCATTATCTTGCTGACTGTATCCTTGACATCCTTATTTCTCAGACTGTAGATCAGGGGGTTCAACATGGGGATCACCACTGTGTAAAACACGGAGGCCACTTTGACTGTGTGCCTAGAGTTTTTGGAGTTGGGCACACAGTAGAGAAAGAGGATGGTGCCATGGAAGATGGTGATCGCGGTCAGGTGGGAGGCACAGGTGGAGAAGGCTTTGCGGCGCCCACTGGCTGAACGCATCTTGAGGATGGTGACAACGATGAAGGCATATGACGTGAGAATGATGAGCAGTGTGCTGACTTCATTAAAAGTGGCAAAAATGAAAAGCAACAGCTGGTTGATGTAAGTATCAGAGCAAGAGAGGGATATCAGGGAGGAGAACTCACAGAAGAAGTGATTGATTGTGTTGAAACTATGAAAAGACAACTTTAAAGCAGAGCATGTCAGTATCAAGGAACACGCTACTCCCCATGTGTACGATCCAAGCACCAGCAAGGCACAGAGTTTCTGGGACATGGCCACCGTGTAGAGCAGAGGATTGCAAATGGCCACAAAGCGGTCATAGGCCATCACAGCTAGTAAAAAGGACTCTGTTACAACGAAGGTACAAAAGAGAAAGAATTGGATCATACATCCTAAAAAAGAAATGGTTCTGTCTTCTACAATCAGGTTCACCAGCGTCTTGGGAGCAATGATGGAGGAGTAGCAGAAATCCACAAAGGAGAGGTGGCTGAGGAAAAAGTACATGGGGGTGTGCAGTTTGGGGTTAACTTTGATGATTATAATCATCCCAAGATTTCCTACCACAGTGACACTGTAGATGGCCAGAAAAATCAAGAAGAGCAGGATTTGCAGCTCTGGATAATCTGAGAATCCCAAGAGTGTAAATGTAGCTGAACTTTTATTTCTACCTGATAGGAGCATGGCATTCATGTGTAGAAATCTGTAAATTATTACTGGAAACCAATAAAAAAAAATTAGGAAAGTGAAGAAATAGAAATCTTGGTTAACTACTCTTACTCAGCCTAGAGGATGAAGCAAATTATCTCTTCGGAATCCAAGATATTACGGATTTATTATCGAAGATATTCACAATATTGAAAATTTTAAAACATCATAATTGATTTTCTGAAATGTTTTCTTGATAAAAACAATGACTGACTTAAATATTAACTTGTCAGTTATAATTTAGAATATTAATAGAATAAAATGAGAGTAAAGCATCTATGGTTATTTTAAATCAAATCTTCACAGGGCACGCTGAGCTCTCCTTGAACATTGTAAGTTCACAAAGATAAACCTCACAGAACATGGTGACTGATTATGTCAGGCCAGGAATCAGGAAAATAATAGAAATGAAAATTTCTAAACAAATTAATTTTTCCACCTTGTGTTCACACATTCAATATCAATACTTGGCATTCTCGCCTTCATTGTTAATTCCATATAGCACTTTATTTTTATCTATCTGACCCAGTAAATCAGTTATCTAAACACGTCTTGTTTATTTTTATCAGAAGGCATTCTTCTCAACTCAGAGAGTTTTAATCCTTAATCCTTCCTCATTGCTTGAGAAATAATAAAATTAGAACCAATTTAAAAGTAGTTTACGTATTTGTTCCAGGGGTACAAAACTAAAAGCCAGAGAAAACCTGACTTTCTCAATGCCACGAAGATAAAGATTAGTCTCTCCTCCTGCCACGAGGCCCTGATCCTCATGGACCTCGCCATGTGTCCATGTATCTTCTCCAACTTCTACATCTAGATGCTAACATATTTCCTTTATTAAGAAGTATGTTTTCAACTAGTGACCAAACTAGAGACTCTAAACCTCAGAGAAATAGTTCAAAGACAGTGAAATGCCACAGGCACGTAGAAAGCAGCATCAAGATTAGACACAAGATTAAAGAGGAGTTAGAGAAATGTTCTCAGCCAACAATAACTGTATTTTGGCTCTGACATAGAAACTTCCCTTTCTCAGTTCTCTCTCTCTGTCTCCCCGCCCCCATCTCTCTTCAAAGTACCTAGGATATTCATTCTGCTCTTATAATATCTGCGCCTGAGAAGGATTAAGAACATGAGGTAGTATTGCACTGTGCAGTACTCATATATTTCATGAGAAAAGAATAATAAGAAATAATCACTATATACAAGTGCTCAGCACCTCTATTCCTGCCAAAAGAGATTCCTGTCATTTCTGATAAGGTTCTCTCTCACCACATGATGAAAGAAATAGTTCCCATTAGGCCCATCTATAAAGTTGCCAGATCATAAGCAAGATTAAGACACATGACATCTGTCCATCCTACACTCAAGAACGTGAGTATTAATTAAACACACCTCAAATCACAATCCATTACAAAGCAAGACATTCTAATTATCAATTTTAATACCATAATTAATTCATCAGAGCTTTTAAAAACTAGCTAAGGTTACAGGTAATATAATGGATCTTGTGCCCCAAATGCTGCTTTTAAATTACTAGGAAAAAATTTCTGTATCTGTGAGTTCACGAAGTGTGATAGCTGAAAACTTCTGTCCTGAAGTCTATTTTTTACCCAGTTTAGTTGTTAATTTTGCTCTTAGAGATCACATGTGTTTCCTGTTTGATAACCTTAATTATAACTGGCCCCCCTTTTTTTTCTCTGCAGAGTCTGTTCAATCTCTGTTTATTTCACTTTACTTAAATACTTAGGGCTATTCTACCTCCGCTATTCCTCCAAATATTAGCAAAAGCAAAGCAATATAAATTCTCAAAGTTCTCAGAGCTCTTCTAGTCCCCACTCCAGGTACCAGTTCTCCATGAGTCTGTGGTTGAGGAGCTTAGCTGAGCCAGACCCTCCAGTATTAAGTTTTACAGAAAGAGGACAATTCCTGATCCTTGCTCATTCACATAGGCTTTTCTAGAACTGTTTGGTTCTAAATAGTAAATTTCCTTCCCCCCAAGTTGTTATCTAGATTGAAACTGATAGAAATCTGTCTTTGCAATCTTAAAACAAACCTGCTGATGGCAAAGGCAGGACCTCTCCACGTTGGGAGTGATACCTGCTTTCTTTTGTATGTAGTTACAACTTTGGGGACATGGACCTTAGAGACATCTATTGCTCCATTCTCATGAGGTGATGTGATAAACAGTTAAAATTAATTACATTTATCTGATGTAATTCTTACATACTAGAAAACTGGTGGGGTTTGGGAACCATAGCAGTATTAGGGGCTTTTCACATAAAATAATTTATATTAAAAATTACATTTTCAAGTTACCTTTCCTAGTTATGTGATCAATCCTATAACCCCCTAGAATTATAAAATATTTATACTTATAAGAATTATCATTTACAAATGTTGATTGAGTGATGATTATTTGCCAGGCATAACCCTCTTCTTCCATAACATACACTCTGGACATATTGAAGAAATGTAAAGATCCAGTTTTCATAAAATCAAAATTCATGAAGAGTTAAAGCAGAAATATTTACAAAGTAAACATTCCATTGGATGAATAGTCTACTTTCTGCTTAATTTATGTGCTATTTCTTATTCTTTTTCTGTGCTATCTCCTCTAACCACCCTGATCTCTTTCTATTTCTTTAAAAGTTTTGTTTAAAAAGTACACTCATACCTTAGAGTCTCTCCTGTCTGGAACTCTTTTTCTTAAGATTTTCCTCAATTTTTTTTTTCAGGGAAACCTTCCATGTGCCCTACTATCAAATTTACTATCTAGGGTTACCCTACTACTCAAATTTACTGTTTAAAGTCCTCATCATGGCTTAAACGTATTTTTAAATCTTTATTTTGTGTGTGTGTATTGCATATCATTTATTTGCCCCTGATAGAATAAAAGTTATAGGAAAGCAGTAATTTTCAATTGTCTCAATCAGTGATTAGAAAAATCTGGATGTTTTTACAAAAAGTGATTATTTACAATTGTCATTTGTCAATTAAAATAAAATTTTAAAGATGGGCATTCATTCAAAACTAAACAAAACAAATGCCTGCTGTATGGGATTTTCAATCTCTAGTCTGATTGCAGCAGTCTGAGATGAAGCAGGTCCAGGACTAAGATCATTTCCTTTAATTTTATTTTGTAGAATGTTGATAAGAAAAAAACATTGATTTCTGCCATGGGCTACTGTCTGTATGAAGTTCTCATGCTCTCCCCACGTCCACATGGATTATTCTCTGCATACTCCCATTTCTCTCAGTGTCTCAAGATGTACATGTTAAGTGAATAGGTGTGTCTGTGCCGTCCTGGTCTAGATGAGAGTATGTGGGGGTGGGAGGGCACCCTCTGATGGAAGGTCTCCCATTCTAGGGCAGGTTTCTGCATTGTGACTTGAGCTGTTGGGATTGTCTTTACCTGTCCATGATCCTAAAGGGGACTAAGTGGGTTGTGAAATAAATGAATGAAGGAAGGAATGAATGAAAACAAGTTATTGTAAAATAGAAATTCATTGAGTCTATTATAATTATGTTCGTGCAGGACAGTAAACCGTATGGTGTGCAAGCACTTTACGTGTTCACCAGATTTGAGATTGTTTGAACCAAGTGGTGATGGTAGAAGGTGCCCCTGTGCCGCACCCTCGGCATCAAGCCGCAGCGAGGTGGCGCTGTCCGCGTTGTAAAACGCATGGATAGGTGGTATGTGCTCCCCGGAGCGAAACCCCAACACCCCCAGTATGCGACAGCAGCGCAGAAGTTGCCTAGCATACTTTTTGTTGAACGTAATGACTCACGAGGTGCGGCATAAAAGCCTAAGAAACCTTTGCTCTGAAACCTGTCTGTTCAGTTGAATGCCTGATTGTCTTTAGAAACTAAGAATAAACATAATGACTTACTGATCCATAATCATACATAGCCGGTGGAGACTCAATGTCTCCAGGGGAACGATGCAGGAGCACGTTCCCACCATAAATGTCAGTGACTTGAGACAATGCAGGCACAGCAAACAAGATGTTCCAACATAACATACACTATCACCAACTACAGTAAAACTTTACTTAGAAAAACATCTTACTTCACTAATTTTCATATGTAATACAAATCAATAGAGTAGTTTAATGTTTAACAAACAATTAATTATGAATCAAAATATAGTTACTAATAAGAGTAAAAATATATAGAAAATATATATAAAAGTAGTCAAGCATTATACATAAAAGAATATGTCCAACTATTTTAAAAATAAGATCATAAGAAACTGAGAACAATTACAGAGCTGAGAGAAGTCACAAGCCTTGACATTCCTAGATAAGAGAAAGTAAGCAGGTGTTACTGATAAATCACCTCCCTCCGGAGAGCAAAACCTTGAAAACATGTAATGCATGATAAACCGCATATGCAGACACAAAGATAATTTATCAGCATAAGCAAAATAAAGATTGCATTGTTTGAACCTTGGAAAGAAAATGTATAAATACCAACTTCTAAACTCAATAAAATTTACAGCTGCTTTCTTCATCATTCGTGGTGTGTGGCAGTTTGTCATTTCATCCTGCGTCGACCTTTTCAACCAACCTGTACCGTTCACCCTGAGCACCCTCGGACTGAGGCCCATCGACCGGCGGTCCGCGGCACCCCTGACAACTTCCAATTTGCAAACATTTATTTATTGATTTAACCCATCACTGTGATGACTGCCATCACTCACTGATTCACAACAAAAAAGGGGTAAATAATTACTTTTATTAACCTATCTTAAATATATGAATAGCCCATATTTATTTCAATGTTTAATGAAGTGCTTTGGTCTTTATTTAGAAGTCCAATGATATATTTGTGACCAGAAATATACTGGATTTGACTTTTGTAAATATCAGTTAACCTATGGTAAAACTTGTTTCATTATATGTTCTTTAAGTCACAGTTGTCAAAGACTCATTGACAATTTTATAGATGTAACTTCAGGTGTTATTTTAAGTAGAGAGTTCGGGAAAGGCCAATTTGAGGTGCTGAGCATGATGCATTGTGAAGTGAGGGAGTGGGTTATGCGGATAACTGGGGGAAGAGTGCTGAGGTTGAGGCAAAGGGAAGAACAAATACAACTTATTTTCAAATAGATGGTCACATTTTTATCTCAACAATTCTGCAGTGTGTGGTGATGTTCTGCATTTTCCATACCCCTATGCAAAAATATAACATACGTGTGTAGAACGACATTAGTTATTGTGGAAAACTAAAGAGAGAAAGAAATCTGTCCGAGTATATCTGGGCATATGTTTTTAAATAGATTTTTTTTTTTCGGGGGGACAGGGTTTTGCTCTGTTACCTGCGCTAGAGTGCAGTGGCGTCATCATAGCTCACTGCCACCCTAAATCAAGCAATATCCTGCCTCAGCCTCCCAAGTTGCATGGACTACAGGCATATGACATGACACCTACCTAATTTCTCCATTTTTTTTTTTTTTTTGGTAGAGACAGCATCTCAGTATGTTGGTCAGGCTGGTCTCCAAGCCTTGGTCTCAAGTGATCCTCCCATATTGGCCTCCCAAAGTGCTGATATTGCTGGAATAAGTCCCCATGCCCAGCCCAAGTTTCTATTGCTTAGAACAATACTGAAAATGAAATTACAATAGTAGAATGCTTTTGCAGAACACTTACATTGAGAAATTACCAGTAAATAATTTCATGTTTGCAGAAATAATCTGAGATAGTAAACCAGGTTTACAATAACATTTATAAACCTTTAAGTCTTTCGAAGACTTTCAAGTGAATGATAGCAAGAAAATACAGTAGAACTTCTGTAAATTGACCACCCAAGGGACAGTAACAAACTAGTCAACATACAGAGGTCATCAATATAAGGAATTAGGCTGATTGTACCAATATGTACATGTGGTACATGCCCATCTATGAAAATTAGGTCAATGTAAGGAGGTGGTCAGTGTAGGAAGGTGGTCAACTATGGAGGTTCTACAGCCTATGCTAAAAAGAAGTACAGGAGGAGCTAGAAATACTGACTTTTGGTCTGTTTCAAATGGATTCCTTTTTTTTTTTTTTTTTTTTTGCAGTTTTTGCTGGGGCTGGGGCCGGGCTCGAACAACCACCCACCTTGCGCCAGTAGTGTGGCTGGCGCCCTACTCCTTCAGCCACAAGCACTGCCCTCAAATGGATTTCTTAACCAAAAATTCCTGTCTCTAGCCTAGAACACAAGGCTATATGGGTTGCTTTTTTCCAAAGTGTCTAGACTTTTGTAGAAAGAGGGTCCTTGACTTTCTAGCCTATACAATTTGGTCATTTAAAACATTATTGCATTTGTAGCATATCATTGTTTTCTATCATTCCACTTGCTTAAGAGAACTAAGTCAGTGATAGTTTATTTTTAGAAAATATATCCATTCTAAAGAAAAAAAGAAACATTTGATTGAACACCCATGCCAAAACTATACCTACCAGAAATAATAAGACAGTACATTCTTGTCATTCATTACCCTATGTTTAAATCTCTCCAATTATTTCAAAGGTATCTTTTTCTAGTTAATTTGAATGAAGAATCAAACAAATGTTGTGGTTATAACTAAGTTTCCTTTATTATGATTGTGTGAGAGCATTGTTTTTTGGGAAAAAAATGGGGATATGTATAATGCTGTATAAGGCTTATTGGGTGTCATTTAATTTGCTTCTGCACTGATTCTTTGAGATTGATTTCCAGATTACAAGTCTTTATTAGTTCAATGCATTCTTTTAGTTTCTTTTTTATATATATATATATATATATATTTTTTTTTTTTTTTTATTGTTGGGGATTCATTGAGGGTACAATAAGCCAGGTTACACTGATTGCAATTGTTAGGTAAAGTCCCTCTTGCAATCATGTCTTGCATGTGTGACACACACCAAGGCCCCACCTACCTCCCTCCTTCCCTCTTTCTGCTCCCCCCCATAACCATAATTGTCATTAATTGTCCTCATATCAAAATTGAGTACATAGGATTCATGCTTCTCCATTCTTGTGATGCTTTACTAAGAATTATGTCTTCCACGTCCATCCAGGTTAATACGAAGGTTGTAAAGTCTCCATTTTTTTAAATAGCTGAATAGTATTCCATGGTATACATATACCACAGCTTGTTAATCCATTCCTGGGTTGGTGGGCATTTAGGCTGTTTCCACATTTTGGCGATTGTAAATTGAGCTGCAATAAACAGTCTAGTACAAGTGTCCTTATGATAAAAGGATTTCTTTCCTTCTGGGTAGATGCCCAGTAATGGGATTGCAGGATCAAATGGGAGGTCTAGCTTGAGTGCTTTGAGGTTTCTCCATACTTCCTTCCAGAAAGGTTGTACTAGTTTGCAGTCCCACCAGCAGTGTAAAAGTGTTCCCTTCTCTCCACATCCACGCCAGCATCTGCAGTTTTGAGATTTTGTGATGTGGGCCATTCTCACTGGGGTTAGATGATATCTCAGGGTTGTTTTGATTTGCATTTCTCTAATATATAGAGATGATGAACATTTTTTCATGTTTTTGTTAGCCATTCGTCTGTCGTCTTTAGAGAAAGTTCTATTCATGTCTCTTGCCCATTGATGTATGGGATTGTTGGCTTTTTTCATGTGGATTAATTTGAGTTCTCTATAGATCCTAGTTATCAAGCTTTTGTCTGATTGAAAATATGCAAATATCCTTTCCCATTGTGTAGGTTGTCTCTTTGCTTTGGTTATTGTCTCCTTAGCTGTACAGAAGCTTTTCAGTTTAATGAAGTCCCATTTGTTTATTTTTTTTGTTGTTGCAATTGCCATGGCAGTCTTCTTCATGAAGTCTTTCCCTAGGCCAATATCTTCCAGTGTTTTTCCTATGCTTTCTTGGAGGATTTTTATTGTTTCATGCCTTAAGTTTAAGTCCTTTATCCATCTTGAATCAATTTTTGTGAGTGGGGAAAGGTGTGGGTCCAGTTTCAGTCTTTTACATGTAGACATCCAGTTCTCCCAACACCATTTATTGAATAGGGAGTCTTTCCCCCAAGGTATGTTCTTGTTTGGTTTATCAAAGATCAGCATACCAGATTTTAGTCTGTACTACAAGGCCATAGTACTCAAGACAGCATGGTACTGGCACAAAAACAGAGACATAGACACTTGGAATCAAATTGAAAACCAAGAAATGAAACTTTTAGTTTCTTATAAGCAAGAGTTCTACTCACTGCCAATTACCAGTGCGCATTTGCAAGCACATGCTAACTGGTTGTCCGACTGCTAGCGATGCTCATTCTGATCTGTAGATTCAGATAATGTCAGCTTTGATTATTTCGTTTTAAAATTACTCACCAATGTTTTGTCTAATGATTTGAATTCCCATTGAAACCATCAGCATCTTTAATACAATTAGGAATTCTAAAATTGTGATTTTTCTAATTCCGTGTTTGCTCACGTTTTATTTATTCTGAACTTCTCATTAACTGTTAGGTGACCCTAAGACACAATTTGTAAAAGAAAAGCAGATAGAATGTGGTTTCCTTTAATTACCAATATTCAGGGTAATGAGTTGGTTCCCCACTACACTTTAACAGTAATGGACTATTTATTATTTTTCTTTTTTACTATTTAGATTTAAACATATAGGAGACCTTAACATCAATAGCAGTCAATATTCGTTTTCATGTTAAACTTTTGTAACCATAAGCCAAGGGCAGTCATTCCAAAATGCTTTCTATGTGTCTTTAGGATGATTTGACTAGATGTTGGTAGCATTCTTCCTTTCGGAGACCTTAAACTCCCCAAGGCTCATCTCGTGTGTTTTCTACCCTAGACTTCAAATCAGCCATTTCTCTAAAGAGCCCCAGTTTTGCTTAGAGAGAAAAAATGGTTTCTTTTTAGAGAAAATACAGGGATAGGAATATTCATGGCTACTATGATACAACTTTAGTCGTATGTATTTTAATAAAAAAAATCATAAATATAATTTCTAATGCAAATTCAAGCAGTTGAAAACTTTTGTCTTTTACTACTGCAGAGCTATAACTTTTTATTTCATATATTGACAAACTTGCTTTCAATAACCTCTAAAATTTTTTAATATTATCTGCTTAGTACATTTTCTTCCATCTCTTCCTACTTTTATTAGTTTTGTTTTAATTTTTCCCTCTTCTATCACACATTGTGTCATACTGTAGGTCTTAGATGGATCTTTTTAAAATCATGTCTCTATTCACTTTGACTATGTTCTGGGGACTCATGATAGGATACATACAAATCTTGCTCCTTCCTTACTACAGTTGAAAATTCATTATTGTGGTTTATTCAACCACTTCTATATTGAATTGTATCAAGTCTGTCACCACTATAAATAATGATTTTAAATGTATTATCTATGCCTTTGTTATTCTATCTTCAATATAGATTTCCAGAATTACAGATGTCTTGAAGGAGAATAAACACAAATACAACATTACTAGCACTTCAAATAGCCCACTCTAGGTAGTGCAACCTGTTACATTCATGCTCCTGCACAGGGTGACCATAAAGTTCATGTGCAATTTAAACAAACTTTATAGCCACCCTTTATAAAAAGACCTGTTTTTATATAGCTTCATTCACAAACTATGTAATTAAATTTATAGATATGCTCGTCTCATAAGTGAAAAATAATAACTCAAGGCAGTTTTCATTTGCATTTCTATTATTAATGAGTCTTGTTAAATAACCCTTATTTGTATAACACTCCCCTCTTTTTATAAAGACTAATCAATTCCTCTGTCTATTTTCTATAGGATTATCATTTTCTTCATTACTATATATAGGCAATAAAAGTAGAGACTTTTTTCAGTTTATCATTTCTTATTTTCATTTCTGTTGTTTTTCAAGAAGCTTCATGTATTCCAATAAGTTAAATTGAAAACTTGCTGGACTGCAAACTAGTACAACCTTTCTGGAAGGAAGTATGGAGAAACCTCAAAGCACTCAAGCTAGACCTCCAATTTGATCCTGCAATCCCATTACTGGGCATCTACCCAGAAGGAAAAAAATCCTTTTATCATAAGGACACTTGTACTAGACTGTTTATTGCAGCTCAATTTACAATCGCCAAAATGTGGAAACAGCCTAAATGCCCACCAACCCAGGAATGGATTAACAAGCTGTGGTATATGTATACCATGGAATACTATTCAGCCATTAAAAAAAAATGGAGACTTTACATCCTTCGTATTAACTGGATGGAAGTGGAAGACATAATTCTTAGTAAAGCATCACAAGAATGGAGAAGCATGAATCCTATGTACTCAATTTTGATATGAGGACAATTAATGACAATTAAGGTTATGGGGGGGGAGCAGAAAGAGGGACGGAGGGAGGGGGGTGGGGCCTTGGTGTGTGTCACACTTTATGGGGCAAGACATGATTGCAAGAGGGACTTTACCTAACAATTGCAATCAGTGTAACCTGGCTTATTGTACCCTCAATGAATCCCCAACAATAAAAAAAAAAAAAAAAGAAAACTTGCTTTTAGAATTTTGTTTGGTGTATAAAATAAGGAAGACATACAATTTTATCTTTTTTTGTATGACTATTTTTCCTAATATAACATTGTTATAATAATGAAACATAATCATTTATTTTTAATTTTTCAGAGTTAGCCATTCTAAGAAATCTTGCTTTAATTTTTACTGTATATGTTATCAGATATTTGGTGTTTGGTTAGTCATTTATGTAAATGCTAGAACAGAAATTTTAAAATGGGTTTCTCCAATATTATTGAATGAAAAGTTTGTTTGCATTCATTCTGTATGATCGAGGCTAAGAAAAAGAGCTCGTAATAATTTCCAGACCTAACAATCCTAGGGACGCTCTTTTTTGAGTAACAATATCCACGTGCCACTTAGAAATATTGAAACTACTCTAGTGATTGTCCTTACTGAAGGACAAAATTAATTTCTGTGGTCTCTCATATTATTAACTTTAAATGCAACATAAAGAAAGGAAACTAAACTTGGAGTCAACAGGCTACAGTTCGCCTCTTACATCAGTCATTTCCGTCATTTTTAGACTAGCTCTTTGAACCTCTGTAGCATCATCTATGCATACATACCACTGTCCTTGTCCTGTGTACTTTCAATATGAGCTGACTGTTTCAAGTGCAAAGCTTTCTATTCGTAGACTTCACAGAACTTGGAGAATTAAGATGTTGGAAAAGTACTATTTCCTCTTTTATCACAAAGCATGTCTCCCAGCATTGTTGCCGCGGACCGCCAGTCAAATGAGTCTCAGTCCGAGGGCTTTCAGGGCGAAACGGCTCAGGTTGATTGGAAGGTCGACGCAGGGTGAATTGACAGACTACTAGACACCACAAGTGATGATGAAAGCAGCTGTACTTTACTGATTTTTAGGCATGGTATTTATACATTTTTGACAATGTCTTACAAACTACAAAAGATATTTTTATGACTTGCTGATGCTTACAAAGTTCTTATCGAGTTTTGTAGATGGGAGTAGTCAACCGTCTTTTCTTAGACAATGTTTCTGCCCGTAAGGGGGAACAAAGGACTGCTGCTTATCAGCAGTTACTCTTTTACTTCTCTTTATCTATGTTTAAACCTTCTTTCTTTGTAAAACTGCTTTGTTCACATTTTGTATTTTTATATTTTTATATTTGATTATGATTTTTATGTTGTTAGTGAATTGATAGTGAATTATGTATATGTTTTAAGTGTATAGTGACAAAATTATAGAGAAAGCAATTTCATAGAAAACTTATTTCAAAGAAACAGTTTCAAAGGGACATAAGGTAGAGATAAGAGACCGGAGGGAGCGGGTATCTGGTAGGAACATCTTAACTTATCATCCCTGCATTCTCTTGATACATTGTTTCAATTAACTGACCTTTATGGTGGGAATGTGTTCCCTTGGAGACATTTAGTCTCCATTGTATAGATGAAGTCATGGATTAGTAAGTCATTATGTTTATTCTTAGTTTCTGAGGACATTCAAGCAACAATTAACCATTCAACTCAACAAACAAGTTTCAAACAGGTTTCAGGGTAAAGGTTATTCAGGCCTTTATGCCGCACCTCATGAATTCTTACGTTCACTAAAAGGCATGCTAGGCAACTTATGCGCTGCTGTCGCAGGCCAGGGGGACCGGGGGCAACGCTCCGGGGAGCACTCACCGCCTTACCACAGTTTTTACAACGCGGACAGAGCCATCCCGCCACGGCTTGATGCCGGGGGTGCGGCATTTCCCCCTTTTTTGTTAATGAAACGTAGCTCAAAGAGGTCTTGGCGAACAGCCTTTAAGGAGGAAAAGACACAACGAAGGAGACAAGGTAACAGTAAAACAACACAGAATATCAAGCATCCAATAATGACAATAAACACAATGTACTGAATCCAGGACACAGGATTTAAAGATTTAAGATTGTCAGAGAGGGATTGAGCCAGTGAATCAAGAGAAGTGCTAGGTAAATGAGCTTCACTGATGGCAGTGATATCTTTTTGAAGAGTATGTAAATCATGTGTAATATCATTGTCCTTCCAGACACCCTGTAGATGAGCTTTAGTTTTGTCCCAGGAAGTGGACATATTATAAGGTAAAGGAGTTACACAAATAGCAGGAAAGGCAGAATGACATCTGGTTTGAAGTTTATGTTGTATAAACTTTATATCTTGTCCTAAGGCTAAAACTACTTCTTCTAGGATGTTAAGTTTTGCTTCAAGTTTATTATCTATGCTGGCTTGAGTCATTAAAGCTAGAGTTATGTTGCTGCTGAGAGAATTAACAAAGTGAGCTGTGTGAACTTCTTGAACCAAAGCAGTAGTGGCTACTGCAAATGTTGTGACTATAGAAATTAAAGCTAAAATACCGAGAATTAAAGCAGCTACAAACCTCTTAGGTCGAATTAACTGATTAACAGTATGTAAAACTTGTAAAGCAGAATTATCATACCAAGGATCATCTTGTAAATCAACAGGTAATAGTACATAAGAGGGTCTTTTAACAATTAAAACAGAATTAAACAAGCGTTCATTGAATAAATCAGTAGAAGTAAGACAATTTGTAACTTTACAAGCGGTACAAGAAATATGATAAGAGTTTTTAGATTGTGTAATAGTTAAATACTTATTTGGAGCTAAAAGTAGAGCATATGGATATCCAACACAAGTTCTTACTGACATTGCATTTGGTTTTGGCATATTAGGTTTCTTTTCTAAAATTAAGTTGGATGCAGCAACAAGTCTAAATAAATCATAGTGTATTTGAGTTTTATTTTTGTCTTGAGCTACCCATATGGGCTCAACTAGACCAGGTGTGAACCATCGTCGTATTGGTTGGGGAGTACCAGACCACTGATACTGATGAAATTTATCTAATTGGTTCGAGAAATATTTATTATGATCAAAACAAGAAGTAGGAGAATAATCCCAGATGACTGTGTTTGAATTTATAGGAGAATGCTTGTTGGCAGCATTTGGGAATCCACAGGAAAGCCAAGTAGGTGTTTTAGTTAATGATGATTCCCAGAATTGATTTTTATTTCTATATTTTTCTTTACAGTTAGGGAGAGGTAATGAGTTAACAGATAAACAGGTTTCATTATAATTAGGACTTCCAATAGTTTGTAACTCATATTCCCAAACATAACGTCTATTTGCATCATGAGGATCTGGAGCATCAGTTAAAAATACCCTGTAGCTAGTAGGTAAACAAAAAGGAGGTGTGTTGCCTCTTAAAGTAAAGCAAATAGGCAAGGAGTCGGCTTTGCCAGTGAAATTAATTAAAGCCGCAGCATGATGTCTGGATTCTGAGTCAGTTAAACCTCCTAAGCGGATAGAATCATTAGAAAGAATTTTTATGGGGTCTGGATCTAGCCAGCCCACAGGGTGTAGCAGTGGAGGATTAGGAACATAAGACCAATAAGCTGCAGTTTCTACCTTAGGAGTAGAGATTAGTGATAGAAACGCAAGAAAGTACATTGTAGGAGTTAGAGGGTTTCCTTGAGATATGAGAAGTTGTTTAGCTTGTTTCACCAGGGCACGGATCTGTGTCCACGTGGTCTTGGAGGGTTTCGGTGAAATTTCCACAGTCGTCCTCATTTGTGCAGATAGGATCTTCATCCGCCGCAGGCGTTGTCTTCTGCGCCGGGGTCTCCGGAGGAGCCGGTTTGATGAGCCGGTCTGGAATCCAGACGGGAGAGTCGGCATCCTGTGGAAATATGCAAGCATAGCCTCGTCCGGAGGTTAACAATACATCAGGGCCTTTCCATTGGCCCGATAATAAATCTTTCCAAAGAACTTTAGGAAGGGTGGCAGCCGATTGTGGCTGCCAATGGGAGAGAGCAGGGGTTAAATTGTTGGAGTTTACATTAAGGTGATTTAGGACGAATAAAGCATGGGTTAAAATATGATGAGGAGAGAAATATTTATGAGCTTTTTGTAGGCGTTCAATTTGTAATTTTAATATTTGATTAGTTCTTTCAACAATTGCTTGACCCTGAGGATTATACGGGATCCCCGTAGAATGAGAAATCTTCCACTGTATACAAAATTGTTCAAATGCTCGAGAGGTATAAGCTGGAGCATTGTCTGTTTTTAATTGATGAGGAACACCTAGCTGCTGAAAGCAGTAAAATAGGTGCTGTACAACATCTTTGTAGGCCTCGCCAGGTCTTGCAGAGGCACAGATAAAATGAGAAAAAGTATCAACAGTAACATGTACATATTGTAATTTTCCAAAACTAGACACATGTGTTACATCCATTTGCCATAATACATTGGGGCGTAAACCCCGAGGATTAACACCAAATTTTAAAGGATGATGAGTAATAGGACAGGCTTTACACTTTAAGACTATTTGTCTTGCCTGTTCTCTAGTAATTTGAAACATTTTTCTTAATGCGTTAGCATTTTGGTGATGTAAGGCGTGGCTTTCTTCAGCTTCAGCCACTGATGCCACCATAGTACGTGTTAACAAATCTGCAGTGGCATTTCCTTGGGCCAAAGGGCCAGGTAAATTAGTATGTCCTCTTATGTGACCAATATAAAATTGATTATTCCTTTGCTGAATTAAAGTTTGTAGTTTCTTTAATAAAGGTAGAATAGTTGAGGTTCCTGTTAAAAGAGCAGTTTCAAGAGCTGGAAAAAGAGAAGCAATATATTTTGAATCTGTGTACAAGTTAAACCTTTGTTTGAAATTATTAAAGGCCGAGATTAGAGCCCATAATTCTGTTTGTTGGGCAGAGGCTTGTGTGACCTCTTTAATAAGAGGAGACAGGCCTGGGCTAAAAACTACAGCTCGATCTGTAGAGGAGCCATCTGTGAACAAGGTTATTGCGTCAGACAGAGGCTGTTTGGAACACATAAGAGGAAATATAAGTGAAACTGTTTTTGTAAATTCAATTAAAGGATGTTTAGGATAATGGTATAAGATTTGACCTGCATAGCCTTGTAAGGCCAATACCCAATCATCATTATTTTGAAATAGTTGTTCCACTTGAGTTTTATTATAAGCAGTTACAATTACATGAGGATCTTTACCAAATAATTCCCGTGATCTTTTTCTTCCTTTATCAATTAATAAAGACACCAGGTATGGATAATCAGCAACAATCTTTGTCTGAACATGTGGTAAATGAATCCATTCTAAAATACCTTCCTGCCATAGGCAAGCTGTAGGAGTATACTCAGTAGAAAAAATGAGTAAAGACCATGGGTTTTGATAATTAATTTGTTTAACCCTAGCTTGAGTTAAAGCCTGTTCAACAACTTGTAAAGCCTGCAAGGCTTCTGGAGTTAAATGTCTAGGGGAACGGGGATTAGAGTCTCCCTGTAAGATAGTAAACAAAGGACTAAGGGTTCCCGTAGTAATCTTCAGAAAAGGTCGAATCCAATTTATTTCTCCCAGTAATTTTTGATAATCATTAAGAGTTTGTAATTTATCTCTCCTTACTTGCACCTTTTGAGGTGCAATATAGTCAGAGTGAATCCATTGTCCCAGATAACTTAATGGTTTATCTCTCTGAATTTTCTCTGGGGCAATGACTAAGCCAAATTTAGTTAATTGTTCTATAGCCTTTTCTAGCATTAGCTGTACTTTTGGCAGCTCAGGATGAGCTAGCAAGATATCATCCATATAATGAATTATGTAAGCACTAGGAAATTGTTTTCTCAGTGCTGCTAATGCAGCCGCCACAAATTTTTGGCATAAGGTAGGGCTGTTTTTCATGCCCTGTGGTAAAGTTTTCCATTGATATCTTTTAAACGGTTCCTGTAAGTTTAGAGAAGGAACACTGAAAGCAAAACGAGGACAGTCATCAGGATGTAAATTAATAGTAAAAAAGCAGTCTTGTAAATCAATAATTATAAGTGGCCATTGTTCAGGTACTGCTACAGGAGATGGGAGCCCAGGTTGAAGGGAGCCCATGTCTTCCATAATGGCATTAACTGCTCTTAAATCTTGTAAAAGTCTCCATTTGCCAGATTTTTTCTTAATGACAAACACAGGAGTGTTCCATGGACTAGTGGATTCCTCTAAATGACCTTTATCTAATTGTTCTTGTACTAAAATTTGTAATGCCTGTAACTTTTCTGTTGTTAGGGGCCACTGACTAACCCACACAGGAACATCTGTTAACCATTTTATCTTACAGGCATAGTTTTCTGTAGTGGCCCCTATGAAAAACACTGATCGTTCAGCTGATCCCCTGTAACTAGTTTCATATCTAGAACATGTAAAAGATCTCGTCCCCACAAAGTATAGGGTAGAGAGGGTAACACATAAGGTTGAAAGTAAATTTTCTTATCCTTATATTCACATAATAAATGAGATGTACTCCGCATAACACCAGAAACAGAACCTAAACCAACTAATGAAGACCCAGTCCGATGTACTGGCCAGGATTTTGGCCAGTCAGAAGCTGCAATGCAGGTTACATCAGCTCCTGTGTCCATTAACCCTTTAATAGGCCTGCCCTCAACTTTCATTTTTAACATTGGTCTATCATATAAATCATGTATGAGAGCTACACAGTCCTGATCAGTAAATCCAAATTGACCCTCTCCCCTGGCATCATGTAAGTGATAGGTGGGAAGTGGTATATATGGCAACAACAATAACTGAGCAATTCTTTGTCCCTTATGAATTTGTGTAGTTTCTACTAAAGACTTTACCATGACTTTAATTGTATTCTCAGTGTCAGAATCAATAACTCCCGGAATAACTTCAAAATGTTTGGTATAATTGGAACTGCGACCTAAAATAACACCCACTGTGCCCGGTAACAATTTTCCTTTAATTCCAGTAGGAACTAGAGTAACACCATCATGTTTAGATATAATTATGTCTTTAGAGCTGGCAAGATCAAGGCCTGCACTGCCAGGAGTTCCACGCGGGAGGTCATGAATTGTCCATTCTGGCGGTATACAATTAGTGGTAGATGTAGGTTCTAAAAAAGGTTGTACTACAGTAGACTTAGGCTCTCCCTTGGGGTCGGGGCTGGGAGAATGCCCCTCATCTAGTTTTTTGACCTATTGCCATTATTAGCATTTGCACCCTTGTCAGACAAGGGGGTTCCATCTTTATGAAACTTAGATTTACATTCATTTCTCCAGTGCCTGCCCTTCTTACAACGAGGGCATGGTCCCGGGGGTAGCCCACGAGACTTATCATTACTATTATTATTATTGGAAAACTTTTTACAATCCTTTTGTATGTGGCCATGCTTCCCGCAATTATAGCAGGTAGGTATGGCATGCGGGGGTGTACAACCAAAACATGTGTTGCTAGGATCTCTATCAAGAGCATTCTTAACATATGAACTAAATTTCTGACCCCGCATAGCTGCAGCAAACGCCATTCCCTGGACGATTGCTGGTGAGGCATCCATGCATGCTTTAATATAATCTTGTATTGTACCTGTTTTCCTGAGTGGACGTATTAAGTCCTGACACAGCGTATTTGCATTTTCCCAAGCCAACTGCTTGAGTAATAATGCTGTGCCCTCAGACGGTGGGAGCATTCTATTAATAGCTTCTTCTAGGCGAGAAATAAAGTCAGGATAGGATTCTTCCATACCCTGTTTTATGCCTGCTAAAGTTGTGCCCTTAGTACCTGGAGGAGGTATTCTGCGCCAAGCAGAAACTGCATTGTGGTTAATCATTTCTAAAAATTGCCGTGGTAGTTTAATTTGATTTTCAGAGGTGGCAAATTCATCTGTTCCTAAAAGCATAGATAACGTGGGCTGTGCCTTTCTACCTACATGTTGATTAACGCTTTCTCTGCATCTATCTTCATATTCTGTTCTCCATAAAATATAGTCACCTGGGGAAAGCGTGGCCTTGGCCGTTTGTTGCCAATCATACAGAGTAAGCCACTGACTACTGATTGATTCTACAATTTGTAAAGTATAAGGGGCAGAAGCTCCCGATGTACGGACAGCTTGTTGCAATTCTTTAAGTGTCTTTAACGACAGAGGTTCCCAGGTGGGTGGTGCCCTTTCCTCGGTAGGAAAACGTACCGGGAAAGCGAAAGTAAAATCTCCCTGCTGACGGGCTTCTCGCACCGCCGCCTGAAAGCCTATGGGCGGCGGGGGGAGACAAGGAGGCACACGGGGAAGTGGAGCCCGCAAAGTTGGCCTGGGTGTAGTCACAGGCACACGGACTGCCGGATAAGCTCGGCGAGGGTGAATGAAATCATGCATGTTATCTTTTTCATCTGGTTTAGTAAATTCATCCACCACATCCCACTCGTCACTATCCGATGAATTATCAACCGGTGGGAGCGGCGGTAGAATATTTTTGAGTGTTGGAGCTGAGGGAATGACGCCCTCAGCATTAGATATTGGCTCGGGGTCTTTAAGAGCCTCTGGGGGGACTTCATCGTAAATGGGTGCCACCTTAGTTTCAGGGCTTCCAGCCTCCGAATCAGTTTCTCTTATGAATGCTTCTAAAAAGGTATTGTCAGCTAAAAGTTCTCTAACCTGTAACCACAAAGGAAAAGCTTGTGGGGGCAAAACCTGCTCCCCATGTTCCTGCATGTAATTCCGCATTTCGCGTCCCACTCTCTTCCAGTCGGAGAGAGAGAGAGAGCCTTCCTCCAGAAACCAAGGACTAACCAACTTTATGAAATGCATAAGCTCCTCCAACCGTTTGAGAGACACATGAAAACCATTTTTTTCTAACAAACGCTGTATCATGACACCGAGCATGTGTTCCTCTTTTGCTAATGTATGCCCCATGTTGTCCTGCGGATTACTCACACTTAACCGGTCAGCCTTTACCGGCGGGACTCGAGCTCCCTGGTGAGAGTCGCCTTCAATCTGAAAAGAGAGGAAAGAAAGAAAAAGAAAGATCACCTGTCCTTCAGGTCCCTGTTCGAGGGCGCCAGCTGCCGCGGACCGCCAGTCGAATGAGTCTCAGTCCGAGGGCTTTCAGGGCGAAACGGCTCAGGTTGATTGGAAGGTCGACGCAGGGTGAATTGACAGACTACTAGACACCACAAGTGATGATGAAAGCAGCTGTACTTTACTGATTTTTAGGCATGGTATTTATACATTTTTGACAATGTCTTACAAACTACAAAAGATATTTTTATGACTTGCTGATGCTTACAAAGTTCTTATCGAGTTTTGTAGATGGGAGTAGTCAACCGTCTTTTCTTAGACAATGTTTCTGCCCGTAAGGGGGAACAAAGGACTGCTGCTTATCAGCAGTTACTCTTTTACTTCTCTTTATCTATGTTTAAACCTTCTTTCTTTGTAAAACTGCTTTGTTCACATTTTGTATTTTTATATTTTTATATTTGATTATGATTTTTATGTTGTTAGTGAATTGATAGTGAATTATGTATATGTTTTAAGTGTATAGTGACAAAATTATAGAGAAAGCAATTTCATAGAAAACTTATTTCAAAGAAACAGTTTCAAAGGGACATAAGGTAGAGATAAGAGACCGGAGGGAGCGGGTATCTGGTAGGAACATCTTAACTTATCATCCCTGCATTCTCTTGATACATTGTTTCAATTAACTGACCTTTATGGTGGGAATGTGTTCCCTTGGAGACATTTAGTCTCCATTGTATAGATGAAGTCATGGATTAGTAAGTCATTATGTTTATTCTTAGTTTCTGAGGACATTCAAGCAACAATTAACCATTCAACTCAACAAACAAGTTTCAAACAGGTTTCAGGGTAAAGGTTATTCAGGCCTTTATGCCGCACCTCATGAATTCTTACGTTCACTAAAAGGCATGCTAGGCAACTTATGCGCTGCTGTCGCAGGCCAGGGGGACCGGGGGCAACGCTCCGGGGAGCACTCACCGCCTTACCACAGTTTTTACAACGCGGACAGAGCCATCCCGCCACGGCTTGATGCCGGGGGTGCGGCACATTGTGAAGGACACAATGCTTCAATGACACAAAACACAAATAAATCTGAAGGCACAAATAAATCTGAAGGCAAAAAATGCATTATCATATGCATCAAAAAATCAGAAATCCCTTTTCTATGGTGAGGTAATATCTCTCTTTCTTTCTTTCTTTCTTTCTCTCTCTCTCTCTCTCTTTCCCCACATTGAGTAATCTATTATGCATTGCTGTATTTTTTTTTTAAGAAAATTTGAAGAATAGATGTTTTGTGGTTCAAAATCCTGTGGAATTTATCTGTGAATTAAACGTTGGCTTCTGCAAGTGAAATTATCAATCTGTGCATCACACTCATCTATCAGAATCTTACACAAATACAAACTATAGCTTTTAGAAACATTTTAGGCTCTGTTTGTGTTGTTCATTCAGATGGAAAACATCTTTTGTGATTGGTTCAGCAAAATGAGACTTTTGTGTCTATTAACTTCCGAAAGGCATCCTTCACATCTTTATTCCTCAGGCTGTAGATCAGAGGGTTCAGCATGGGGTTGACAACGGTGTAAAACACAGAGGCCACTTTCACTGTTTGCCGAGAGTTCTTGGAGTTGGGCACACAGTAGAGGGAGAGGATGGTCCCATGGAAGATGGTGATGGCCGTCAGGTGAGAGGCACAGGTGGAGAAGGCTTTGCGGCGCCCACTAGCAGAACGGATTTTCAGTACGGTCACAAAAATAAAAACGTAGGAAGTGAGGATGATCAGTAGTGTACTCACCTCATTGAAGGTGGCAAAGCCAAAAAGCAGCAGGTGTGGGATGCGTATATCAGAGCTAGAGACAGCGATGAGAGCAGTATATTCACAGAAAAAGTGGTTGATGATATTATGTCCAGAAAACTTTAAATGGAAAGCATAGCAGAGGAGCACCAAAGGGCCAAACATACCCCAGAGGTAGGACCCAGCCACCAGGAGGGCACAGAGCCTCTGTGACATGACCACTGTATAAAGCAGAGGGTTACAGATGGCCACAAAGCGGTCATAGGCCATCACTGCCAGCAGGAAGGACTCCGTGACCACAGCCGTGCAGGACAGGAAGTACTGCAACATGCAGCTGAAGTAGAAGATGCTCTTGTCTGCCATGACCAAGTTCTCAAGCAGCTTGGGAGTGACAATGGAAGAGTAACAAAAATCAACAAAAGAGAGGTGACTTAGAAAAAAGTACATGGGAGTGTGAAATTTCGGATTGACCTTGATGATTACTATCATCCCGAGGTTTCCGACCACGGTGATAATGTACATGATCAGAAACAAGAGGAAGAGAGGGATCTGAAGCTCTGGGTAATCTGTGAACCCCAGGAGCTCAAAGGTTGTCTCCACACTCAGATTTCTTGCAACCACGGCCATAATAACTTTTAACACGAGTGTGGTTGATGAGATTGTACCTACCAAAGAGAAGATTTATATCAAACTGAGCTGAGTTTCTGGCATTTCTTTGCATTTTTATCACAATTTAAGTGTCCATAAAAATATTTAAATTGCATGTATGTCCATCCACACATTAGCTAGTTACTAATGGTAGTAAATGTCTGTACATAAACTAGTGAATGTTCTCTGAAGAAATATCAGGTATTTGCCTCCAATAACAACATGCATTGCTAATGTATTTTCCTCATTGACACAAATCAGTTAAAATATTTAAAAGAACATGTTCCTGTTTCAATAGTAAAATAAAATAATAAAGATATCTAGAAAAAAATTATAGCAATCCACTTTTCAATTTTTATTCCAGAAAGGCTACATCTTTTGTAGAATATCCTCATTTTCTGAGGGGTTTAGAAGGTTTAATCTCTGAGTAAAGTGCACACTTTATTATGGTTTATAGTATAAGGGTTACCACCTGCTATAACCCAGGCATTGCATAGATAACTCCTAAGGGCCACAGCATTTATCAGCTAAGTGTTTTCTGAAGACCATCTACTTTCCATTCTTGTAAAAGTTTATACACTAGTATAAGGTGCATATAGATGGAATGTGAGTAAACACCCATTTTCAGGCAGGAAATGTTTTCTAATCTTTGGGAAATTATTGTTATTAATAGAGCTGAAGCCAAATATTTCCATGAGCATTAACTTTTTTTTTTAATATTCTTGGGCACAGAATTGATTAACATTTATAATGACTTAACATAAAAAGAAAAATCACAGACCCCAGTTACAATGTCAAGAAGATATTATTATTATAGTTTCATTGGACCCTGATTAAACTTACCTGCTACAGAGAAACAGGCTGCCGCCCTCCTGTTTCTCTGTAGACTGTGTATGTCTCAGGACACCAAGGCACTTACATCTGACTCTGTAGCCCTGGGGACTCAAACTCTGGAGAATCACTAGCAACTCATTCCTCACAAGCATCAAAACAGGTAATTAAGCAAATGCCATGTTTTTTGTACTGTGTTTAATAACTGGAATTTCCTTTAAATTACATAGTAAAATTGCAGGATAACATTAGCTACCACCCAATTAAAATGTCCCCAGAAATTTAAAAAAGAAACTAAAATAAAACTAAGATATTGCCTCATCTACTCCAAAATTTAATGGACCCCTTTGGATTCTGTAGGCAGTAGATACTGATGTAGATAATACTCCAGTATATTTACAAAATGACACCCAAAGTGATCAATTTAGAGTAGGTTCTCAAGCAAGAATAATAATGTAATAAGGCCAGCCTACCAAGCAAACTGCTGTGCTATTTAGGCCATGTGACTCAGCACTTATGGTTGTCCTTGAAGTCTTTATGGCAGACAGTAGTTTTGTAGAACTTTGAATAGACTTTTACGGTGAATTACAGATAGGCCCTTAGGATTTTAAAGCAAAGCCACAACTTCCTCTGTGCACAACTCTTCTCCTTTTGATAAACAGCTTGTGACTTCTTAATAAACTCTGGTAGAGACAGAATGATTGAAAAGTACCATGATATCTATGTTCCCATCATAAATAGAGTGTTGCCTATCCTACTAATCTATACAATTAGGCAGGACAGCAGTTGACAGAACTCTTATTCCAGGAGATGCATGTAAATTATATGAGCAATGGTACAACCATGGTTTATGCTCTTGCTATACTGCTTCCATCTTCGAAGCCTAAACTCACACCTCACAAGACATTCACTAAGACAATTTGAATAAGGAACAAACATAGGTCCCTGATTCTCTGATGGTTCTCCATGATACACTGTGAAATGCTGGCATGAAGCAATGGCAGGTAAGTGCAGGGGCAGCATTGTAGTCCTGCTCTGAGGTGGCCCAGAAAGATAGCAATGAACAAAAGTTCTTCTTGCATTTAGAAATTCAGAAAGTGTCCTTGCAACATTGGGAGCATCTATTGAAACTTAGTCATGGCAGAAGCTGTGTAGCAATTCCTTAGATGGGTGGAGTAAAGTCATCCTGAATGTGTCATGTGAGTATACACTAAGTCTGCAACTAATAATATACATTATTGTCTCTCCAATAAATTATGAGACATAGAATTTGTGGGTCCAAAGTTTAAATAGGAATGACTTATCTACCTATTATTCTTAATGAGCCATTAGCTAAATCTTTACTTCCCATATGTGAATCTATGAGCTGTAGGAGGTTAGAGGTCTTATCCATCAGAAGAGTTGGGCTTTCAGGAGAGAAAAATTCATTATATTGGAATTGTGACTTGCTTGGTCAAGAAAACATGGCAATGGTGTTGTGAACTTTCTAATTTGAAGCTCCAAAATGCTTCTCCTTTCTCATTGAACATTTCTCTGAGATCACCGCTAAAGAAAGCCAGTGTAACCTGCTATTGGATGAGAGACCACTTGGGACAATACCCAGACACCAGAGCCAACAACCAACGCCATGGCACAAGAGTGAACCCAAGTGAGACCAGCAGAGGAAGCACTGAGTCAGCCCAAAGGATGGTAGAAATTGACAAATTGTTTTTACCCTCCAATCTAGACTGTAGGGGTGTTTCTTCTTCAGCAAAAACAAATACAATATATTACAACTTACAATTTCAGTATATTAATCTGTTTACAAAATTAGATGCAATATTCATACTTCCTGTAAAGTCACATCCACATGCTGAGATTTGAGCATGTGGCTGATTCCAGATGCATCAGTTACCCTGGGCAACCAAACAGATGTGTGTGCATGTGTGCACACATGTGTGTACATATTTACGTATATATGTAAACATATATAAGTAAAAATCAGAATGCAAAGAAGACTGTGTAAATCAATTTCAATTCTCAACTTCATCCTACATAAATGGTTTATGCGTGTGTATATGGAGAACACAGATATAATTTCCAAAAATCTGGATGAACAAAAAGCATTTTCATACCCCAAATGTCCATTGATGTGGTGGTATTTTCATAAAAATATTTTGTCACAGATGTGTTGTGGGTTCTTTATGTGTGTGAGTTAAAAACAAATATAGCCCCAAACAAGCCATTTTCAGCCACTCTGTGTCCCAGGGAATCTTGCATACTAGAACAAGTAATAATCATTTTCTGCCTTAATGGAATGAGATTGTATGTCTATAACACATTTTAACACTTTATGTCAATTAGACCATTTTCTTTAATTTTGTCACTACTGTCAATATGTAACTGAACATTATTATACATTTCTTTTGGGAAGAATGTACTTGAGTTTCTCCAGAGCAGTGATTTGGCACAATTTTTCATATCACAGTATATATTGAAAATATTATCTGTATGATACACACAGATAAAATTATTTGCTTCATATTTACCACTAGTTTATTTACTGTCTTTCAACTTTTTACGGATATTTCTATATTGTAGATGTCGATCTTTTGTCAATTAAATGTGTAACACAATTTTTCTCTCGTTTGCATGCTTCCTTTTTCAACATGTTGATGGTAGGTGTTCTAACCTTAATTAGCAATAATCGCACCTTGGATAAACCTCATTGGCTACGTTACTGCCACTGTTCAAAGCTTAACTTTAAGGTAGCTACATTTATTTTGTTTTCTGTGTCTTCAGAATTTCCTCTAGTCTAATATTTTGAAGAAACTCTCCTTCATAATATTAAGAGAAGACAGCTCTTACTAGGATTCCTGTTGAATTCATTAATGTGTGGAGTCTTTAATACAGAAAACAATATGTTGCTTATGGACATATTTCCACAGATAGTTTTGCTTATATCTAAGATCTGACATCACCTTTCTCCTGAGCCATGTATAATTTGTCTTGAAACCTAAAAAGTAAAAGTGAGATGCTATACTTTAGGAATGTGAGCAGTAAATCATCATTTCAGTCTTTCCTATGAACTAAAATTATCCCTCGGCCAATGTCAAAAACAATTGTACCAGAAACACGGGGAATGATCCACAAGTATTCTGAAACTTAAGCCAGCTATGAACAAACTTCTCTCATAGATATGAACCAGTATATGTTCAATGCAGATATATTATTAATTAATTATATCCAGAAGCCTGCATGTTGGAGTTTCTGAGACCAGGTTATCCAAAGGAATCAAACTGTCTGAAATATTAACTACAATATTAAAGAAGCTTCTCAGATTTTGTAAAATCTCAATTAAACTGAAAAGGAAAAGATCTCTAAATTAAAAAGATAAAGAATATGTAAAAATATGAACTGTATGGGACCTACAGTGAGAACAGGGCATCAGAGAACAGATCACACGTGCAGGTGTAACACGGTGCTGGTGGACAGAGCACAGCTCTGGGACTCAACTGTGTACAGCTCCCCTGTCCTACTAGCTTCCATCTGGCTTACTCTTGGAAGATTTTGTCTGCAAAGTTTTAAGTAATGCAAATAAATTATTTAACAGGCAGAATATATATATATATGAAGTATTGCACAAGGATCATGAAAATATGATATTACTAATTTAAACGTTATTTTAATATTTTACTTGTTATGATGGTTATGTAATTATTAAAATCTTGAAATTAAAATCTAGTGTAGGTGGTAGAAATAAGGAGTTTGTTTTAAAGCATCTCTAATGACTTTACACCAATTGAATTTTATCCCCACCAAAAGAAAAATATATATATATATAACCAACTTTGAGTCACATTATCTGAAAAACGTGTACATTGGTAATTGGTCAGAATTATGGTAAAGCTATTTGTGATCTCTGGTTGACAACCAAGAAAGATTAGAATACAAAGTCAGTTTCCTCTGTGTTTAGTAATTGCTTACACTCTCACATATATACGACAAGACTCTATATACCTTTATAGTGTAAAAGGCAGTTAAGCTTTATTTGACATGAACATGGTAACTCTGGGAAAACAATTACTATTTAATCAGTAAGGTGACAGAAGTCAACAACATCAGGTGCCTACACTGTACATGTCCGGGGTTGTATGAACAAACCATGACAAGCAAGAGATAAACACAGATAACATCCAGATTCCTTTTTCGAACTCAGTCCCACACTTGAATAATCAGTTTAGATAACTGAATCAATTTAATCACAACTATGAATGACAGAAAAAAAATCATTGTATGCAGAGATAAAAGTTCAATCAAGTAATTATTGATATTAAAAAGCAAAACAATTGTACAAACTTTCTGAAATGAAATAGATCAATCTCCACTGTGTTAATAAATAGGCAATCAACTTGGACATGTCACTTTCTGAGAATGCTGAGATTCAGTGAGATTGTTTTTTTTTTGTTTGTCTGTTTTTGTTTTTTGACTCCTATCTAATCTTTCTGGAACATACATAAAATCAACATTCACACGGGATATATGGTGTCAAGTTTAAAGTCCCTTTCTATAGTATAAGAAATGTATAGAAGGTTCTTAGGGGAAAAGGAACAAAGAACTTATTAGGTCCTGACAGATGGTACCCAGTCTGTCACGACTTGTTCTTCCAAAGGCACACCACTACTCAGCTATGGCTTTTGAGCTTTCCCCTGTAACTCTAAAATTCTCATTGCTAAAATTAAGTTGAAAGATATTTTTTAAAACTGATTTGTTATAACAATATATAAATTGAGAGGTTAAGATTTAATAGTCTGATATTTTCTTGTTACTTATGTTTCCTAGGTTTACCTAAAATATCAGCAATCTAGTGGCTTTAAGCAATAGAAATTTCTTTTCTCACAATTCTTGAAACCCGAATCTGAAACCAATATAAGGTGATAAGACTATGCTACCTCTGAAAATGAGGGGAGCGTTCTTCTTTGTCCCCTGGATCCTGTCTACAAACTGCAAAGTGGCTTCCGTGTTCACAACGCCTTCCCCACTCTGTACCTCTGTGTCTTCACTGGCTGTCTCATCTAGGGACATACTCATTGGATTTAGGTCTTACCATGATACCCTCGGATCTCATCTTAATCTTTACACAATTTCATCTACAAAGATTTTATTTCCAAGTAAGGTCACTTCTAACCTTCTGGGTGGACAGAAATAGTTTAAGAAACAATATTCATCTCACTTTGTAACGTTTGTTTTACTTCACATCCGGTTCACACTTTCTCTGAACATTGAAGTAAAAAAAAATAAACAATCAAATAAATTCTTTTTGCAATATATTTAAAACTCTGGTGATTAACTAATTAATTTGACTCATCCTCTCTACTAGAAACATTAAACATATCTTAATATAATCAATCTGATTCCTTTGGGGGATATAAGTGCTCAACATAATTGTGCTGGGTGATTCATCAGCTTCCTGACACTCTCTTTCACATCTTTGTTCCTGAGGCTATAGATCAAAGGATTCAGCATGGGGATGATGACTGTATAAAATACAGAACCCACTTTGACAATGAGCCAGGATTTCTTAGAGTTGGGTACACAGTAAAGGAACAGGACAGTCCCATGGAAAATGGTGATGGCAGTCAGGTGGGAAGCACAAGTGGAGAAAGCTTTCTGGCGCCCACCAGCAGAAGGCATTCTCAGGATAGTGACAAAGATGAGGATATAAGTACTGAGGATGATTCCCAGGCTACTGACCTCATCAAACATGGCGATGACAAAACACAGTACTTGGCTGATGGAAGGGTCAGAGCAGGAGACAGAGACGATGACAGAGTGCTCACAGAGGAAGTTATTGATGATGTTAGAGCCACAGAAGGATAATGTCAAGAGAAAATAGGTGAGTGTGAGGGAGCAGACTATTCCCCATGTGTAGGGCCCTGCCACTAAGGATGCACAGAGCTTTGGGGACATGACCACTGTGTAGAGCAGAGGGTTACAAACTGCCACAAACCGGTCATAGGCCATCACGGACAACATGAAGGTCTCTGCCACTGCTAATACACAAGCCAAGAAAAACTGCATGATGCAGCCTGTGAAGGAGATGGTCCTGTCTTCCACAATCAAGTTTTCTAGCAATTTGGGTGTCACTGTGGTGGAATAGCATAAATCTATAAATGACAAGTGGCTGAGGAAATAGTACATGGGGGTGTGGAGTTTGGGGTTGATCCTGATGATCACGATCATGCCCAGGTTCCCCAGCACAGTGACCATGTAGACGGTCAGGAACACCAGGAACAGGGGCAGCTGGAGGTCGGCGTATTCAGAGAAGCCCAAGAGGGTAAAGGTGGCTCCAGAACTCTGATTTCCTTCTCCTAACTGCATTGTTGTTGAAAATCTGAAATAATGAAAATAAAAGCAATAATTATCTAGTAGCATATTTGTATAATATTTAACATATCTCAGACATTGCACCAAAACATTAAAACATATTAATTGAAATATGCAGACAAAACAATGAATTATAAAAACAAGTAGCCCCATAGTTTTGATATAAACAAGGTGATTCATATGTGAGTTAAGGAATTGGTTTGAAGTTAGACGGCTTGTTAAGGTTAGACAACTTAGGATCAAGTTGATCCTGAGTAGCAGAACTTGAAGTATAGTGGCCCCTCCATGCCACTAGGAATGTGTTTCCAGATTCCCAGTGAACCCCTGAACCACAGTTAGTAACAAGTACTGTATGTGCTATGTTTTTTTTCCTGTTTGTATAAACCTATGATAAAGCTTTATAAATTAGGCATGATGAGAGATTATCATAACAAATAATAAAATAGAATAATTATAAAAAAATCAGCATCACTGTTTGTAAATGTTAGGGCCATTAGTAATTAAAATAAGGGTCACTTGATCACAGGCATGTTGTTGTCCACTAGTCCAATCAACGACCCAAAGATATCACTGCACACAAAATGAATTATTTATTAATTAAGGGAAGACTGGAGGCTCTCTCAGGCCCACAATGATTGTTCATCTTTATTCACTGTATTATATATCCAAACTCATCAGATAAGAATAAGTAAGAATAAAGAACAAAAGCATTAATTGAGACTGCTATAAAAATTTCTGCTCAGCATAAATGTTGTAAAGCACGTACACGTCATTTCTAAGTCTGAAGCATATAACTTAAAGATAAACTACAAGGACACCAGGCTGTCTGTTCTGTTCACCCACCTCCCTAAAAGTTAAGTGAAACTTTTGTGTAATTTGAAGTTAGGGAATGAAGAGCAACAGTTCAGCTCCAGACAGGTGCTAAATCTCCAGCTACGACTTGGCGGGGACCTCAGAGATTCCTTTCTCAAGGCCTTTACAGCAAGCAAGGAGGAATTAACCCCTGCGTCTTGCTTATGGACAAAAATGGAATTTTCTCTTCCCAGGTTCTCATACTTCAAGGAGCACATATGAGACAAAGCCACCTTTCTGGGGTGCAGAAAACTGTGCCCCTTCACAGGCATATGATGCAGTGATGGTCGTTATGATAAAGGTGATGGCTACAAGTGACTAAGTGACTTAGATAAGCTGGACAAAGGGATAATTAAAGTCCCAAGCAGGATGGACACTGTGAGATTATATCACACTACTCACAGTGGGGCATGATTTAAAACTTCTGAATTGTTTGCTACTAGAATTTTCCATTTAGTATTTTTCACTTGTAGTCGACCATAGGTAACTATGACAACTCAGGAAGTGAAACCATGAATAAGGGGCTACTACTGTAGTTTTCTTTAGGATGGATAGAAAATTCTACAGTGTTTCAGAAACATTATTTTCACAGTTCCATTGTTCTGATGGTCTCTGCTTTTTAATACCGCTAATACAGCAATGAATATAAATTTACCACTAAAACATAGAAAGGAGAGATTAGGAAAGGTAAAATGTTAGAAGGGATGATGCTGTCACAGTTATCTCCTCAGACTTAGCCTCCCTTGGGCAGTCAGCTTCTATGAGGCATCAAAGAAATATTTTAGATTTGAAACTATATTTGGATGTTTAAGAAAATACAGCATTGGATATCTGCAGTTTTTCTGATTGATTCTATTGATTCTTATTGATTTGCTTTCCAAACAACTGTAGCAACATGCTAAAATGATGAAGGTACATCTTGCTTGACATGTTCTTTTCTTTGTTTCTTTCTTAAATTTTTTCTCACTTAGTTTCACTCATGCTCTTAACATAGTCATCTAGACCCCTTTTTCATTATCTATTCATTGTCTTTTAACTTATTATTTTTTAATCTTATCACTTTATAAACATATTCTTTTATTAAATATTCATCAAATATCTGAATTGGAAAGTAACATAAAATATGATTTGTCCAAGCCTTCCATTGTTCTTTAGAGCAAGGTGGAGAATATGTTAAAAATCTCAGTGCTTACACAATGACCCTCATACTTTGCAGTGACAAGAACTTCGCCACCATAGGTATCTCAGAGGGGTTTTGAACGAAGCTATATATGAGATTATCTAGTTCCGAGTAACACAATCTATACTATATTGTAAATGTTATTTTTTGAATGCATAAGTATCTAAAATTCATAAGCAACTCAAAGCCACAAGTCTTTTTAATCATTTAATAATTAATTTAAAAATAATTTGAGTCAATAACATGCATAGTTCTGAATTATTCATATTAATTAAAGACTATGAGTGTGACTACCTCAGGGAAAGACATTGTTTTTGTCTGACCAGTTCAAAGCAGAAAGAAACTTTTATCTCCTTTGTAGCTAAACGTGATATCTGATACTCAGGGAAAAAAAGCACAATTCTTTCATAAAGGAAAGGGGAAGACAAACAGCTCATGACAGCACAGCAGCGTGCAGGAGGTGTGGTCTTTGGAAACACAGATTTAATTTTGATTTCAGGCTTTGTCATTTTCTGTGTGAACTTTCATCAGTTACTCAAATTTTTGGAGCCTGAGCTTTTGATCAATTAGATGAGAACAATTCGAACAGGATGGTACATGTGTCATAGGTATGTAGAATTTCATTGAGAACTGATGCTAATGAACTCTTCTCACAGGCTGACAAGTGTGAAGTCAGGAAATGTAGACTGTTCTCTTTCTCACTGCTTTTAATTTTTAGAATTTTTTTGCTTTAATTTTTTTTACTCATACATATACCATGGCTAACTGATTTTATCTTGCAATTGTTACATCATTATAAAATATCTACAAAGCAGATCAAGGGCCAAGGGGGCAGCAGTGGGCGTGTGAGCACAGCTGAAAATATCAAAGTTTAATTTGGCACATTTTTCTCTATCTCCTTTGGTCCCCTTTGCCAGGGATTCTAATTCACTAAGAATCACCCTTCAATAAATTTTCTCCATTTTCCCTTTGCTGTCTCACAATTATCTGACCCTTTCTGGTGTTCTGTTTCTCATCTCCAGGTTTATGTCTATGGAAGATTTACCAAACGGCCATTGTTACTCCAGTAGATTATGGGAGCAGAGACACAGCCGCCTTCCCTGGAGTGCTCCTACCCACAGTGTGAGATCATTCATCCCTCAAGTTTTGTGGTTATTATGGCAATCTTGTACTAGAAAATTTCAGTTGTTCTCTATAGTTTTATTATCAAATCAACATTTCTGTGTTTGTTTTACTTAAAGCCTTACCATAGCTACTCCGCTGTATCAACTTTCTATATTCACACCAGTATTCTTACTTAATAATGGACAACAATTCTCATTTTTTTGGCTTATTTGATTTATATTTCCTGTTACCTGGATATCCTTTTTTTTCTAATACATTGATGCAGAATTTTCAATACATAAAACATTAGATGAAAATCAATATCTCAGAGTAGCATTCCTTTTTTGTTACTCCATCAATACCTTCTACATTCTTGGCTTACTTATAGGCATTATTATCAGGAAGTGAAAATGCAAGGATATATTCTGTTCACTATTACTTTATGCTTATTCTTCTTTTTTTTTCTACAAGATTTTGAGAGGTTCTAGATTTGACATGCATAATATTCCTTATTTTTTTTCCAGTGTGACAGTTCTATGCTAGGCATATGGTTGATACTTTGGAAGCAAAAATCAGGATTGATGCCACAGAGAAAAATGACGATATCAGAGCCAATAAACTGAACCTTTGGGAAGACAGACTTTGTAGATCTGGCAAACTGAATTGAGTTTTCCACTTCACTGTCCCCCAAATGAAAGTAAGACAATAGAAGAATGAATACATCACCCCTCTGAAACCAACTCACCCAAAAATCCTACTCGTTTTTGTTAGTAGTCTCCAAGAAGTACCCAGTCAGAACTTAGGTATTATTTAAGATACAAAATTGGTATATAAAGCAGTAGTCCACATAAATTTCAATTAATGTTTCAGGAATATATTTCTTTCTTAATACATAGCAAAATCAAGGAAAGAGGCAAGAGAAGAAAAGGTTGGTGAGCTGATTCTGAATCCTCAGAACAAAATGCAGGGATTATGTATGCCTCCGTAACCTTGGGGATTTAGACTCAAGAGAACATTTACCGAACTTCAGAGAATGTTTTCTGAAGTATTGACTGTTAGATCACAAAGTCAGAAAATAGATTAAATGTCTTCCCATGTGGCATTTTTGGCAAAATGTAATTTCTTGTAAATCACAGGAGATAAATACCTCATCAAGTTTATTTCATTAATTTTTCATAGAATTTTTTTACTATAGAAACTATACAAATTTCCATAGAAAACATGTTAACAAAGGAAATGGAAAGTCAGTGAGAATGAAACAATGAACAGATAACTGTTGATAACTATTGTATTAGTTTTCTGGCTATATATAGTGAATGTGTTTTGAGGCATATAAACAGTAAAATGTGCATTCTTGATTTTTAAATTTTGTATAAATAATCTTCTTTGTCTTTTGAACCATGATTCAGTTCATTGAAAAAAAAATATTTATTTATTTATTTATTTATTTATTTTTGTTGTTGCAGTTTTTGGCCAGGGACATGTTTGAACCCACCACCTCCAGTGTGTGGTGCCAGCACCCTACTCCTTCAGCCACAGGCACCGCCCCATTGAAAGCAATTTATATTTCCTTTTGAAAATGATCAGGCTATACTTCCAACCTCATATTCATATAATTAAGTCATGAAATAACATTGTATCCATGCTTTCTTAAAATAACAAATTTATAAATTCAAATGTTAAAATAATAAAGGAATTAAATTATATATTGATTTTACAAAATGAAAAAGAATTATGTTGAAAATATTCAATATCCACTCAATAAACAACCATAACACGGACAAATAAAATAAACAAAGCAAACATCACCAAGGCACATACTCATCAGAAGGGTGATAGTCAAAATGAAGAAGAAAATTCTACAAACTGTGAAATGAATGCATCAAATAACTTACAAAGGAAAACCTATTAGACTAACCATAACCTTCTCAGCCCAAACTTTACAAGCCAGAAGGGATTGGGGTCTGATCTTCTATCTTCTTAAACAGAAATAATTGTCAGCCAAGAATTTATATCCTCTAAAATTAATTTTCATAAATGAAAGAGAAACAGATTTTCCCAGAAAAGTAAACAATAAATAATAATAGCAAATTATAGTAAACAATAATAAGAGAATTTGTGCCATTAGACCTGCCCTAAATGAAATATTTAAGAGTGCTCTCAGCACAAAAAAGAATGGTTGCTACTTACTCATCAATGTAAAAACACTCACAAGTAAAAATTACAGCTCTTATAAAACAGTGACACGGAAGAGATTACAAGGCAAATATTAAAAATCCACATGTTGACTATAACAGCATCTCACTTATCAACATTGAATGTGAGTAGTCTAAATGGCCCACTTAAAAGACATAGATTAGAAGAATGGGTTAAAAGAATAACTTAAATTCCACTGACTCTAATAATCCCCTTCAACTCATATAAAGTCTCATACACTCAGGGAAAAGGCGGGTGGGAAAAAAATGTTCCAGGTGATGGAAACCAAAATGCAGATAACACAGATTTTAAACCAATGACTGTTAAAGAAAAGACAAAGACGATCTACTAGACTTCAGAAAATAAATAAATAGAGAAGTGAAGAATTCCTGTACTCAGTGACAGAACTAGACAAATCATGAAGTCATAGAATCAACAAAGATGGATTTAAATAAGACCTAGAAGTAGACCAAACAGATGTTTACAGAAAATTCTGCCAAGAACTACACAATTCGCATTATTCTCATCAGTGTGAGGAACATTTCCCAAAACAAAACATCTGCTCATCTACAAAATAAGTCTCAGCAATTTATTTCAAGACAGGGTCTTACACCATTACCTGGGCTGGTGTACAGTGGGATTATCACAGCTCACTGTAAACTCAAACTTTTGGCTCAAGCAATCCTCTGGCCTCACCCTCCAAGTAGCTAGAAATAGAAGAGGCACATGCCAACACAGCTAGCTAACTTTTCTATATTTTATAGAGATGGAGTCTCTCTCTTGCTCATGGTGGTCTTGAACTCCTAGGCTCAGGAAATTCTTCTACCTAGGCCTCTCAGAGTGATAGGATTACAGACAAGAGCCACTGAGAGTGGGCACAAACTTATTTAAAGAAATCAAAACCATACCGTGTATCTTCTCAGACTACATTCAGATAAAAATAGAAATCAATTACAGCATAAACTCTCAAAACTACACTAATACATGGAAGGTAAACAATCTGCTGCTCATTGAGCTTTGAGTCAATAGTAATTTAAATTGAATGACAATAGTAACACAAGCTAACAAATTCTCTGGTATACAGGAAAGCAGTGATAAGAGGGACGTACATAGCATTAAATGCCTAAGTCAAAAAGATAAATCACAAGCTAGCAACATAATGCCATGACTCAGGGAATAATAAAAAGAAGAAGAAACCAAACCCACACTTGCAAAAGATGAGAAACAACAAAAGACAGAGTAGAACTATGACAAGAAGGCTAAAAGCACACCTGTCAAGAACATTATTGGCAGGGATGCCTCCTGTAATCAAGGCAATCCACTCATAGGAAAGCAGATTTGGTCATATAAGTGTCTCAGAACTTGGAAAGATGGAAAATGTGATTTTAAAAGTTGTTTTACATTTAAATATTTGATTGGATTTAATTTAATGATCATTATCTGTAAATTAAATAATGTCAATATGAAGCACCAAGCTTTGGTGTAATGTATTTAAATCACATAACATAATACCATATTACAAAAATTGTATTAACACGCTTTAATGAAATCAATAATTTTAAATTTGAAACAAATTGTATTGTTTTAAACAAGTTGTATTCATGAGGAATTATGACAGATGGGCATAATCATCATACAAAGTGATTTGAGGAAGTCTTTGAGGTAATGTTCCCAGGTTTTAAAAACTATGGGGCAGAGAAATACAGCTGAATGGAAATCTCTATTTGCATGAACACCTAATTCACGAACAACCTACACAAGCAAGCAACTTCAGAAGAACCACATATCAGCTCCCCATGTGGTACCACAGGGAGTCTACAAGAGTCACAGAATCCCTGGGATTGGGGGAAATCCCAGTGCTGATACAGCTATAGTAGTCAGGGACTTTGACTAGGACACTCAATTCTCTATCAGTACACAGAACATCTTCTGAAGAAGAATGAGTTCAAATAACCCTGGACTGTGAATGTTAGAATAAATACCTAACTCTTCTATCTCCAGACATTAAAGAGTATTCACAAACATCAAGGACATCCAGGAAGATGTGATGTCACCAAATGCACTAAATGAGGTACAGTGACCATGCAGGACTGATGGAGATAGAATGTTCAGACAAAAAAATTCAAAATAACTGTACTGAAGAAGTTCTAAGAACATCAAAGTAACACAAAGAAGGAATTGAGAAGTCTATGAGACATTTTAAAAAAACATCAGTATAATAAAAAACAAGCAAACACAAACCCAAGCAGAAATTGTAGAGCTTAGGATTTCAATTAAGTAAGTCAGAAATCAGCAGAGTTTCCCAATAGCAGAACTGACTCAGTGGAAGATACAATTAGTAAGGGTATTTGAAAAAACTACAGCCAGAAGAGAAAAAAAAAAGAAAAAATAAGAAAAAAGCATGCTTACAACATCTGGAAAATACAAATTTCAGAGTAATTGATCTTGAAGTGTAGATAAAAAGACAGATTGGGGTAGGAAGTTTATGAAAGGAAATAACAACAGAGAACGTTCCAAACCTACAGCAAGATACAATATTCAGATATAAGAATTTGAGAAAGTGAGAAAAAGCACACAAAAAGTTGTTGCTTAAACCCAACAGTCACTTATTACTTGTGACACTACTGCAGTGATCATCATAGTTCTGCTGATCTTATCCTGGCATGCTGATCTTGGCTTGCTGGTGTGTGCAATATCAGCTGATAGGTGAGATCATTCAAGAGGACTTCATACTCAAGGCTGGTAGGTTGCTAGGTGGCAGCCCAAGCAATGGCAATTTGGGCATTTTTTTTCTCATTATCATAAGCACTGGTTTGTGCTTATTCACATGACAGGTATTTTAATTTTAGAATAGTTTGGGATTTAAATTTCAATTTATTGGTAATATAGTATTATAATTTCAAAGAGAATCAGAATTTGTTTAAGTAGCATAGGTTATAATTTTTTTGTTACTCAGAGCAACAAAACTCAAGGAAAAAAAAGCAATTCCTATCAAGTATCCAATGTTTAAAACAATTTTTTTCTGATTTTTTTTTATTTTTCTGCATCCAATAATTATTTGATTCCACACTAAGTTATATTTATTAAATAAACACTTAAGTAATGAACATAAATTCCAAATAATATGAGCATTCCTCATAACTTTTTAAAGATTATATACAATTGAGGTGGAGGCAAGATTGCTGACGAGCCAGCTTTCCACAGAGGCTCCTGTCCAGAAGGAGAGTTAAAAAAACAGAAGTTTAGCAAATAAGCCGACTGTTTGAAGTTGAGCCAAGAGAGAAGGTTGAAGAACGCACATCAACCTTGCTGAGGTGAGCTGCAACCCCAAGGATACAACAAAGGGCACAAAATCCATTGCCAAGCGATGAGAATGGCTCACAGTGTACTTCCTACAAACAAACGAGCAGAATTCAAACATCCTCCCATTTTATCCCATGGGAGAGACCCTCTAAAAACTGGACCTCCCTCCCATACTAGGGTGCCATGGCACTCTCCCACCAGGCATAAAACTGTATAAACCTGTATATATTCTCTACCTGCAATTCTGATCTCCCAGCACTCCCCTCCACTCTCACCCTAAGGTCTGGAAGCCTGTCCCCCATGGAATCCAGATTCTTGGGAATTTTCTCAAGAGGTGTGGACAGGGCATGGGCTGTTGCAGGTCTGTGCTGATTCTGTGGCACAGGGGTAAGGCAAAAAGAGTGGACTGAAAGAATCGTATGGAAAGGGAGAGGCAGTGCCCCCTGGCACAGAGCAGCAGCAGTAGAAAAATAGGGCTCACACCCATGGGATATTTTGGAAGGACACTCTCTGTCTTTCTGGGAAACCAGAAAAAGCCAGGCATCTTCTCTGGTGCAGGCACTGGCAGAATACTTCTGGGATGGCAACGCAGACCCCATGGGCAAAGCGTATGCCTGAGGTGGTACAGGCCTGGGCAGAGCACAGTGGGATGGAATGTTGCAGATGCATACACAGAGATGGTATACTCCCAGGGCAGGGCTGCACCTGAACTGCTTTAGTGAGCCTAAGAAACACCCAGCCCTTAGGGGATCATAGCTGACACAAAGGCAGGACGGAAACCAAAAGCTGAGTGTAAGCTCTAATCACACCCACCCCAACACAGACTGCAGGGGAAACAGAAACACCAGCTCTGTGTAGCAGCAAAGACTGGAGCTGAGTTGCAGTTTCTGTGAATTCAAACAGTGCCTGGTCCACAGGGGAATGTATCCAGGACAGAATCACAAATTCTGTGCAAATATAAGTGTCAGCAACATCAATCAGGGGCAGGGCTGGAACTAAGTGAACCACCCCAGCTTCCATTAACCACCTGAAGTTGTCAGGCCTCAGGTTCCCCTGCTGGATGGTGGCAGAGTGTGGAGGCCTGGCTGAGGAGACATAAGATCTCTCTGTAACTCAGGCAGGCTCAAACCCCTGGAACATCTGCTCATTGGAGGGAACTGGGTCATAGCCCTACAGGGTTACCAGTGATTGGGTGGGACAGAGGTGCAAGGTGGGGAAGAAGGCATCAACTTTCCCAGACTAATGGGGTACTTCTGACTCGACAGAGCACCAGAACGAGTCATCCTCAAGATTCCAGCAGACCTCTGCTATCTAGTTGCCAGAGACGTTTTGAATTCCCTCCCTTGAGACCGGGTACTGACTGGGACAATTGATTTGGATATCTCTGACTGGACCAATCACCAAAGGACTATCCAAAGTGGTACCCTTGGTGTGTGGTTGTGGGAAGGTTTGATTTTCCTTTTCCAGTTGTTGCCCATTGAGAGTGGGGTGACTTAACTGCTGGTATTTCTCCATAGATAAGACTTCAACCCAGAGTAACTAATTCACTAGGGTAGGATAGAAACTAGCTGAAAACAAGAAAGAGCCACTTAGCCCCACCACACCAAGTAAGTCCCTAGTGTCTCAGGCCATAGCATTGTACAGGTCCTTTGCAAAGCTCTAGGGGAAAAGGTACAAACACCAGTCACAGCTCTTGGGTAAAGGCTGGTTAAACACTACTCCAGGAGCCTCCAACCCAACTTCACCTTATCTGCTCATCTAGCCAACTGGTGTAAAATAATCCTGGGGAGGAATCAGGGGAAATACTCCTGTAACATGAATAACCAGAGTAGATCAACTCCCCCAAGGAATGATTCGGTGAACACAACTGAGGATCCTATTCATAGACAAATGGCTGACATGTCAGAAATTGAATTCAGAGTTTGGATTGCAAATAAGATTAATAGAATGGAGGTAAAGTTGGAATTAGGAATTCAAGGAGCAATTCAAAAGTTGTCTCAAGAATTCAATGAATTCAAAGACAAAATCACCAAAGATTTTGACACACTGAGACAAGAATTTGTAGTACTCAAAGATCTAAGAAATACAATAGAATCCCTAAGTAACAGAATAGAGCAAGCAGAAGAATAGATTACTGATATTGAAGACAAAGCTTTTTTTTTTCTTCTTCTTCTTTTTAGGGTATAGATTTTTTTTTTTATTGTTAAATAATAGCTGTGTACCTTAGTGCAATCAAGGGGTAAAATGTGTTGGTTTCACACACAATCTGAAATATTCTCATCAAACTGTTCAATGTAGCCTTCATGGCATTTTCTTAATTATTGTATGTAGACATTTGTATTCTGCCTTTAGTAAGTTTTGCCTGTACCCATTCTAAGATGCACCATAGGTGTGGCCCCTCTTTTTACCTTCCCTCCACCCTAACCTCCCCCCTCCCTTCCCTTCCTTGGCCCTTTCCTCATAGTCTTGTGCAATAGTTGGGTTATAGCCTTCATGTGAAAGCTATAATTTCGCTTCATAGTAGGGCAGCTTTTTAATGCTCCCAAGTGCTCAAAGAGGAAGAGAAATGGAGAGCAAAACTGGATCATTCTCTCAGAGATCTTTGGGATATTTTGAAGAAAACTAATATTCACCTTACAGGAATTCCTGAAGGTGACAAAGTTGCTTTGCAAAGCACAGAGGCCCTTTTTCATGAGATTATGAAGCAGAACTTTCCAGACATGCCTAGAGATTCTGAAATTCAGATGACAGACGTTTCAGAGCTCCAGCACTACTCAACCAGAATAAGTCAACCCCAGACACATCATAATGAATTTCACTAAAGTTAACATGAAGGACAAAATTCTGAAAGCAGCCAGACATAAGAAAACTATAACCTACAAGAGGAAGAATATTAGAATGACTGCAGATATGTCTGATGAAACTTTTCAAGCTAAAAGAGGGTGGTCACTGACTTTTAATCTCCTAAAACAAAATAACTTTAAACCCAGGATCCTGTATCCAGCTAAACTGAGTTTTATTTATGATGGAGAAATTAAATACTTTAATGACATTCACATATTGAAGAAATTTACCATAACTAAACAAGCTCTCCAGGATATTCTCAGACCTATCCTCCATAATGACCAGTGCAATCCTCCACCACAAAAGTAAACTCACTCAGAGACTTTTGATCAAATTCCAACTTCCACAGTGGCAAAAGGATTAAAAATGTCCACTGGACTTTCGAAAAACTCAATACCCAAAATTCTACAGGCTTATCAATATTCTCAATTAATGTTAATGGCTTAAACTGTCCTCTAAAAAGGCACAGGTTGGTTGACTGGATACAAACCTCAGGCCAGATATCTGCTGCATACAAGAATCTCATGTTACATTAAAAGGTAAATAGAGATTCAGGGTGAAAGGATGGTCATCTCTATTTCAGGCAAATGGAAATCAGAAAAAAGCAGTTGTTGCAATTTTATTCACAGACACAATAGGCTTTAAACCAACAAAAGTAAGGAAAGCTAAGAATGGTCACTTCATATTTGTTAAGGGTAATACTCAATATGATGTGATTTCAATTATTAATATTGATGCACCCAACCAGAATGTGACTCAATTTATAAGAGAGACTCTAACAGACACGAGCAACTTGATTTCCTCCAGCTCCATAATAGTCTGAGATTTTAACACCCCTTTGGCAGTGTTGGATAAATCCTCCAATAAGAAGCTAAGCAAAGAAGTTTTAGATTTAAACTTAACCATTCAACATTTGGATTTAAAAGACATCTACAGAACATTTCATCCTAACAAAACTGAATACACATTCTCATCAGGCCATGGAACATACTCCAAAATTGGTCACATCTAGGTCAAAAGTCTACCCTCAGCAAATTTAAAAGAATAGAAATAATACTTTGCATCTTCTCAGACCATCATGGAATAAAAGTTGAACTCAGTAACAACAGGAATCTGCATACTCATACAAAAACATGGAAGCTAAATAACCTTATGCTGAATGAATCTGCATACTCATACAAAAACATGGAAGCTAGATAACCTTATGCTGAATGATAGCTGGGTCAGAGACGAGATTAAGAAGGAAATTAGCAAATTTTTGGAACAAATGATAATGAAGACTTGAATTATCAGAACCCTCACCTAAGAGGGAAATTTATAACACTGCAAGCCTTCCTCAACAGAATAAAAAGAGAGGAAGTTAACAACTTAATTGGACATTTCAAGCAACAGGAAAAGGAAGAACATTCTCATCTAAAACCCAGGAGATAAAAAGAAATAGCCAAAATTAGAGCAGAAGTAAATGAAATTGAAAACAAAAGAATTATACAATAGGTCAATAAATCAAAACGTTGGTTTTTTTGACAAGTTCGATAAAATAGATAACCACCTGGCTAACATAACCAGGAAAAAAAAGAAAGAGTAAAATCTCTAATTTCATCAATCAGAAATGTTAATGATGATATAACAATATACTCCTCAGAAATTAAAAAAATCCTTAATAAAAATTACAAGAACTTTATTCTCAGAAATTTGAAAATCTGAAGGAAATTGATCAATGCTTGGAAGCATGCCACCTTCCTAGACTTAGCCAGAATCAAGTGGGAATTTTGAACAGGCCTATATCAAATTCAGAAATAGCATCAACTATACAAAATCTCCATAAAAAGAATAGCCTGGGACCAGATGGCTTCACATCAGAATTCTACCAAACCTTTAAAGAGGAACTAGAACATATATTACTCAACCTTTTCCAAAATATAGAAAAAGAATAAATAATACCCAATACATTCTATGAAGAAAACATCACCTAGATCCCCAAACAAGGAAAAGACCCAATAAGAAAAAGGAAATTATAGACCAACATCACTAATGAATATTGATGCAAAAATATTCAACAAGATCCTAACAAACAGAATCCAGCAAAACATCAAACAAATTACACATCATGACCACGTGGGTTTTATTCCAGGGTCTCAAGGCTGGTTCAATATACATAAATCTATAAATATAATTCAGCACATAAATAAATTAAAAAACAAAGATCATATGATTCTCTCAATTGATGCAGAAAAAGCTTTCAATAATATCCAGCAACCCTTCATGATCACAGCACTTAAGAAAATTGGTATAGAAGGGACATTTCTTAAACTGATAGATGCCATCTACCGCAAACCCACAGCCAGTATCATATTAAATGGAGTTAAACTGAAATCATTTCCACTCAGATCAGGAACCAGGCAAGGTTGCCCATTGTCTCCACTGCTCTTTAATATTGTAATGGAATTTTTAGCCATCGCAATTAGGAAAGAAAAGGTGATCAAGGGTATCCATATAGGGTCAGAAGAGATCAAACTTTCATTCTTTGCAGATAATATGGTTGTATATCTGGAAAACTCCAGGGATTCTACTACAAAACTCTTAGAAGTGATCAAGGAATATAGCAGCATCTCAGATTACAAAATGAACACTCATAAATTTGTAGCCTTTATATATACCAACAGTAGTCAAGCTGAAAAAATAGTCAAGGACTCTATTCTGTTCAAAGTAGTGCCAAAGAAGATGAAATATTTGGGAGTTTACATAACAAAGGATATGAAAGATCTCTATAAAGAGAACTATGAAACTCTAAGAAAAGATATAGCTGAAGATGTTAACAAATGGAAATATACACCATGCTCATGGCTGGGAAGAATCAAAATTGTTAAAATGTCCATACTACGCAAAGTAATATACAATTTTAATGCAATCCCTATTAAAGCTCCACTGTCATACTTTAAAGATCTCAAGAAAATAATATTTCATTTTATATGAAATCAGACAAAACCTTGAATAGCCAAACAATACATTACAAGAAGTAAAAACAATGCAGGAGGAATTACTGCTACCAGACCTCAGACTATACTATAAATTGATAGTGATCAAAACAGCATGGTACTGGCACAAAAACAGAGAGGTGGATGCATGAAACAGAATAGAGAACCAAGAGATGAACCCAGATACTTATGATTATTTGATCTTCGACAAGCCAATTAAAAACATTCATTGGGGAAAAGATTCCCTATTTAACAAATGGTGCTGGGTGAACTGGCTGGTGACCTGTAGAAGACTGAAACTGGACTCACACCTCTCAGCATTAACTCATATAGACTCTTACTGGAATAAAGATTTAAACTTAAGACATGAAACTATAAAAATACTAGAAGAGAGTGCAGGGAAAACTCTTGAAGAAATTGGGCTGGGCAAATATTTTATGAGGAGGACCCCATGGGCAATTGAAACAGCATCAAAAATACACTACTTGGACCTGATCAAACTAAAAAGCTTCTGCACAGCCAAGAACACAGTAAGTAAAGCAAGCAGACAGCCCTCAGAATGGGAGAAGATATTTGCAGGTTATGTCTCAGACAAAGGTTTAATAACCAGAATCTACAGAGAACTCAAACGTATTAGCAAGAAAAGAACAAGTGATCCCATCTCAGGGTGGGCAAGAGACTTGAAGAGAAACTTCTCTGAAGAAGACAGGAGCATGGCCTCCAAACACATGAAAAAATGCTCGTCATGTTTAATCATCAGAGAAATGCAAATCAAAACTACTTTGACATATCATCTAACTCCAGTAAGATTAGCCCACATCACAAAACCCCAAAACAAGAGATGCTGGCATGGATGTGGAGAAAAGGGAACACTTCTACACTGCTGGTGGGAATGCAAACTAATACATTCCTTTTGGAAGAACATTTGGAGAACACTTAGAGATCTAAAAATAGACCTGCTATTCAATCCTACAATTACTCTACTAGGTATATATCCAGAAGACCAAAAATCACATTATAACAAAGATATATGTACCAGAACATTTATTGCAGCCCAATTCATAATTGCTAAGTCATAGAAGAAACCCAAGTGCCCATCGACCTATGAATCGATCAATAACTTGTGGTATATGTACACCATGGAATATTATACAGCCTTAAAGAAAGATGGAGACTTTACCTCTTTCATGTTTACATGGATGGAGCTGGAACATAGTCTTCTTAGAAAAGTATCTCAAGTATGGAAGAAAATGTATCCAATGTACTCAGTCTTACTATGAAACCAATTTATAGCTTTCTTATGAAAGCTGTAACCCAATTATAGACCAAGAAGAAGGGGAAGAGTGGAGGACCAGGAGGAGAGAGGGGAGGGAGAGTAATTTGTGGGGCCACACCTATGGTGCATCTTACAAGGGTACATGTGAAATTTACCAGGTGTAGAATATAAATGTCTTAACACAATAACTAAGAAAATTCCATGAAGGCTATGTTAACCAGTTTGATAAAAACATTTCAAATTGTATATATGTATATAAAACCAGCACATTGTACCCCATGATTGCATTAATGTACACAGCTATGATTTAATAATAAAAAAGATTATATACAATTGTTCCTAGGTTGGTTTTTTCTTTCTTAACAAAACAAGAACTTTATTTCTTCACTATTTGATAATATGCTTGAAATCTCATCTGATCTTATTGAGCAGAGAGCAGAAAGGCATACAAAGTATTCAAGCAAAAGTGAATTGTTAAGGTAAGACAGAGCTTCCATTTTTAATTAGCCAAGTTAAATAGGTCTTGATGTTAATGATTATCTGATCTTTATTTTATTTTGAATAAATCGACCTAGGGAGTCAGCCTTTAATACTTCAGAGTGCTCCCAACTTTTGTTTTTTTAATTTGGTGGAAATTCTGTTGAGAAAGGTTCAGAGATTATTTCCATGCTCTGAAAATAAAGAGTACATAAAGGACTCAGAATGTTGTGATGTCCTTGGAAGCAGAATAGTAGCATGAACTACTGGCTGGTCAGGCATTCCTCATCATCCCTAGTTTGGCAGGAGATTTTCTATGATCTGATCTGTCATTTCTAGGCCTTTGGTGAAGATGATCATCTTTTCTCACACTTACACATTGGAGATCCTTTGAAAACATATTCAGTGCACACACCATGTCTTAATTGAATTTACATTCATGTCAATTAACACACACATTATACCCTATTAGCTTAATAAAATATCTATAATCTTTGACTCATTATTACATGTTTACCTATTTGATTTTATTTGTGACTTTTTCTCCTGAATAAGGCTCCTTTCTTACTGAAATGTATATCCTAAAACTCTGCCTATTCTCTTTTTGTAGGCCAAGTTCAAAAAATACCTATCTTATGAAGACATCATTCCTCCATACCTGAAAGGATTTCAACTTTTCTATCTCTTTAGCGTTATTTATTATTTTGGAAAGTACTTAATGGTCACTCCCTCACTGCTCCATTATGAATATTGGGTTCTGCATGTTTAGTGCAAAGAACTGTGTCTTTTCTTTTTTTTTTTTTTTTTGTAGAGACAGAGTCTCACTTTATGGCCCTTGGTAGAGTGCCGTGGCATCACACAGCTCACAGCAACCTCCAGCTCCTGGGCTTAAGCGATTCTCTTGCCTCAGCCTCCCAAGTAGCTGGGACTACAGGCTCCCGCCACAACACCCGGCTATTTTTTTGTTGCAGTTTGGCCGGGGCTGGGTTTGAACCCACCACCTTCGGCATATGGGGCCGGCGCCCTACTGACTGAGCCACAGGCGCTGCCCAGAACTGTGTCTTTTCATAGCTGCTTTTGTCTTTTATAATAGAAATTCATACTTTTATTAAAAGCCTTTTCTATGCCAGGTAACTTATAAGAAAGAGGAATGGAATTAATACATTCTAAGTCACACAGATGCCACACATGATAAGTAAATTATTTCTTAATCTTCATAGAGTATTAACTGACTTATGCCATGACAATCTTACAGATGAAATAGAACCATTTTTAGTCTCTTAAAACCAAAAGATATTCAGCAGCACCTGTGGTTCAAAATAGTAGGTGCCAGTCCCATATGCCAGAGGTGGCAGGTTCAAACCCATCCCCAAACAAAAAAAAAAAAAAAAAAGATATTTTAATTCCATTGTACATCATAAAGTATTTATTTTAAAGATAACTTTAATATTAATCGGTATTGACACATTTTATTTATATATGAAAGGAAAATTTTGCTAAATATAACATTCTCAATAAGAAAAGACTTTAGTGTCCATTATCTTGCTGACTGTATCCTTGACATCCTTATTTCTCAGACTGTAGATCAAGGGGTTCAACATGGGGATCACCACTGTGTAAAACACAGAGGCCACTTTGACTGTGTGCCTGGAGTTTTTGAAGTTGGGCACACAGTAGAGAAAGAGGATGGTGCCATGGAAGATGGTGATCGCTGTCAGGTGGGAGGCACAGGTGGAGAAGGCTTTGCGGCGCCCACTGGCTGAACGCATCTTGAGGATGGTGACAACGATGAAGGCATATGACATGAGAATGATGAGCAGTGTGCTGACTACATTAAAAGTGGCAAAAATGAAAAGCAACAGCTGGTTGATGTAAGTATCAGAGCAAGAGAGGGATATCAGGGAGGAGAACTCACAGAAGAAGTGATTGATTGTGTTGAAAACATGAAAAGACAACTTCAAAGCAGAGCATGTCAATATGAAGGAACACGCTACTCCCCATGTGTATGATCCAAGCACCAGCAAGGCACAGAGTTTCTGGGACATGGCCACTGTGTAGAGCAGAGGATTGCAAATGGCCACAAAGCGGTCATAGGCCATCACAGCTAGTAAAAAGGCCTCTGTTACAACGAAGGTGCAAAAGAGAAAGTATTGGACCATACATCCTAAAAAAGAAATGGTTCTGTCTTTTACAATCAGGTTCACCAGCGTCTTGGGAGCAATGATGGAGGCGTAGCAGAAATCCACAAAGGAGAGGTGGCTGAGGAAAAAGTACATGGGGGTGTGCAGTTTAGGGTTAACTTTGATGATTATAATCATCCCAAGATTCCCTACCACAGTGACACTGTAGATGGCCAGAAAAATCAAGAAGAGTGGGATTTGCAGCTCTGGATAATCTGAGAATCCCAAGAGTGTAAATGTAGTTGCACTTTTATTTCTACATGACAGTAACATGTTGTTGTTGTTTTTTTTTTAACAGAATCTCAAATTCCTGAAATCAAAAAGACAATAAAAAAATAAATTTAAGGGTAGTGAGGAAATAGAAACTTTGGTTGCCTGCCCTTACCAAATTTGAGGATGAGGCAAAATGTCTCTTTCAGATATAGGTTTTTATTATCCAAAATATCCAAAATATCTAAAATTTTAAATCATCATTTTTTAAACATTTTCTTGATAAAAATACAATTATTAAGTTAAATGCTATCTTCTTAGGTATAGTTTTTAATATTTATAGGTCGAAGAAAATAAGAGTAAGGCACTTATATTTACTTTAGATCAAATCTTCACAGATGACTTTGAGATCTCTTTGAACTTTGTAAATTCACAAAGATAAGTCTAACATAATGTGGTGACTGATTATGTTAGCCCTGTAGTCAGAAATAAAGACCAAAAATTTCTAAACAAAGTAATTTTTATATCCTATGTCCACACACATTTAGTGTCAATACTTAATTTTTATGCCTTCATAGTTAATTCCTGGATCAATCAACCTATTTTTGTCTGTCTGACCCAGTAAAGTGTATATCAAAATACGTCATGATAATTTTTCTCTAAAAGGATTCTCCTTAACTCAGAGAATGTTATGAATCTAATCATTACTTGAGAAATAAATAATATTACAATAAATTACAAGGGTAATCTAGCTTACTTCTTTGTTCTAAAGATAAGAAAACAGGAGCTAGGGTACCATGAATTTACCAGATAAAGACCAATCTACACATCTGTGACAAGAGCTCTGATCCTCATGCTCTTAGGCATGTATTCACTTATCTGCACCTAAATAGTACGATCATGTCTATGTCTACATGCCAACATTTTTCTTTTATTAATAATTATACTTTCAGTCTGTGACCAAACTAGAGAGTCTAAACCTATGAGGCAATGACAGCTACATGACATAGATATTAAACAGGATTTAGGGAAATTGTCTCAAACCAAAATAACTAATCTACAAACTCTGACTTAGAACCTTCCCTTTCCTATGTCTTTCTCTGTCTCTGTCTCTGTCTCTGTCTCTCTCTCTATATATATATGTATATGTATATGTGTGTATGTATATATATACACATATACATAAATCCCTTTTCTTCTTTCTCTGTATTCCTACCTCTCTCTCTTCAAGGCACCTAATGTAGTCACTCTCTTCAAATGTCACCTGTGAAAGAGAAAGATTAAAAACTTGAAGTAGTACTACACTCTGAAGGCATTTCATGGGAAAACTGTTAGTAATAAAATAAAGCCATACTTACAAAGCCATACTTTCTAATTTTCAAATTTTCATGCCATAGTTCATTTATCTAAGAAACTCAAAAATTTATTTTAAACTAATGTTAACATGTAATGTGTTGTCTCTTATTTTCCAAATGCTGCTAGTGAATTACAGACAAATAGCTCTGTATCTTTTAGTACTAGAAATATGATAGTTGAAATCCATTTTCTTTTAGGTGCTATTTTCTCTCACTTTTGTTGTTTGATTTTGTTAATCTTAGGGGGTCACATATATTTCCAGGTTTTTAGCTTAATAAAGCTAACCATTTTTATTTTTATTCACTAGACAGTCTGTGTGAACTCTGTTTATTTCACTTGAATACTGGCAATTCTGCCTTGACCATTCCTCCAAAATTTAAAAAATATAAAAGCAATACAAATTTCCAAAATTCTCAGAGCTCTTCTATTCCCCTCTCTAGGTACTAGATTTCCAAGGGACTGTGGTTCAAGAGTTTAGCAGAGCCATTCCCTCCAGGAAAAAGCTTTCCGGAAAGAGTGCACTTAACATTCCTTGCATATAATTTTCAAGAACTGTTTGTTCTAAAGAGCAAGTTTTCTTTTGCCCAAGTCGTTAGCTAGGTTCAAATAAATATTGATCTGTCTTTAAAATCTTAAAACAAACCTGTTGATGGCAATGGTAGTATCTCTCCAACCTAGAATTGATACCATTCTTTTATCTGTAGTTACAGCCTTCGAGACATGAACCCCTGAGACTTCTCTATTGCCCCATTCTCTTGAGGTCTTCTTAAGCAGTTTGCATTAGTTCCATTTATCTGATGTAATGCTTATATAACAGAAACCTGGAGGAAAAAAACAACGCATAGCAGCATTAGGAGCATTTCATATAAAACTGTTTACATTAAAAGTCAACTTCAATATTTACATTTTAAGATTACCTTCTTTAGCCCTGTAATCACTCCTACAATTATAACACATATTGTAATTATAAAATGCATCATTTTCAAATAATGATTGAGTAATGATTATTTGCTGAGCTTTAACCTCTTCCTCCATATCACACACTCTGGCCATACTGATAAAATATGAAGATCAAGTTTTCAGTTCATCGTGTTTCACTGAAAGTTAAAGCAAAATATTTACAAACTAAATGTTCAACTGGGGAAATGATAGGCTCTGTTTAATGTCTCTGCTATTTATCATTCCTTTCCCCTGCTCTCTCCCTTTTTAGAAGAAAGAAAGAAAAAAGAAAAAAAAGGACAAGCCTCACTGCTTACAGCCTTTTCTGCTAGGGTTTCATTGCCTTGTTACTATTTTTCTTACTTTTTTTTTTTACCAAAAAATGACTTTAAAATTGTCACTTGTCATTCAAAATAAAAACTTAATAATAGGCATTCAAAATTAGATCAAAAAATGGCATTTGTATTTTAATAGGAATTGCATCAAATCTGTGAATCACCTGGGTGGTATAGCCGTTTTACAAAGTTGATTCTACCTATCCATGAGCATTGTATATTTTTCCATGTGTTTACAAACTCTTCAACTTTTTTCCTCAGGGTTTCATAATTTTCCCCATAGAGGACTTTTTTCACCTTTATTTAATATATTCCTAGGCATTTATAATCTTTGTTGCTACTGTGTAAGGTTAGGGACCTTTTGATTTGATTCTCATCTTGATTATTGTTGACCTATATGAAAGCTACTGATCTATGTACATTGATTTTTTAACCCGAGACATTGCTGAATTTGTTTATCACTTTCAGTAATCTTTTCTTTAAAATGTCAGAGTTTTCTATATATAAGATCATTTTGACACCAGAATTTCATCTTCAGTAGGTTCTTGGTCCACTGAACTGGCTGGATGTCACTTGTCCTGTATCAATTTCATTAGCAAAGAGAAATAATTTGATTTCTTCTTTCCTCATTTGGACCACACTGATTTCCTTCTCCTTCTTGATTGCTCTGGTGAGACATTCCAGCACCATGTTGAATAAAGTGGTGAAAGTCGGCAACCTTTTCTGGTTCTAGTTATAAGTGGAAATGATTTTATTTTTTCTAATTCAATGTGATGTTGGCTGTAGATTTGTCATATATAACCTTTAAATTTTTGAAGAATGTTCCATTTATCCTGATATTGTTGAGTCTTGTTATCATGAATGGTGCTGAATTTTGTCAAATGTTTTTTCTGTGACAAATGAGAGGATCATATTGATACCGGAATTTCACTTTTCAGTAGGTTCTTGGTCTTGGTGATTTGAAGAATCCACAGACCACAGATAAGTGGTAAGACAGGATTTATTTACAGAAAAGAATACAGAAGTGCCAGAGCTCCTGGCAGAGAAAGAAAACACAAGTGGGAAGAAAAAAGTTCTCTCTCTGTCTCTCTCCAGGCTCTTTGTCTAGGGGTATGTATAGTCGTACGGGGCCCTTAGTAGTTACTTTTACCATGTCTTGGTAGTTACATTTAGTGTGTCTGGGACATCAAGTCTGAGTCTCAGTAGCATCTGGGCCACAAATGAATGGCTACAATCTCTTTCATTCCAAGGCCTAGGAAACTTACATGAAATTGACCAGGCCTAGAAAATGGGGGTTCCCTGTTCAGCCCAAGGTGCTGGTCTCTCTCCAGCAGCTGTCTGGCCCTCTGGCTACTGGAGCTTCCTGCAGGGCTCCCCTGCCTACTCTCCAGACCACAGGTTCCTCTACTCACTCCCACCACAGCAACACCACCAAGGCAAAGCAGCTGGTCCACACCCCCCACTCCCCACCAGCTCCACAAGCTGGCTGGGATGCCACTTGTCCTATATCAACTTTCCTCTCAGAGTAAAAAGTCTAACTTCTGTTAGGGAAAAAGACGAAGGCTCCATCTAACTGCTTCCTGCTGAATCAGGCAATGATAGGAGGGGCAGTTAAGGTTTCTCTGGAAGGAGAGTGATCCAGGGGTCTGTATAGAATCAGATCTTGGACTGGAACCATCTTTACTGTGTGTGGCTTGATGATGTTGATACAGGACAAGTGGTGTCCCAGCCAGTTCCAGCTTTTGGAGCTTGGGGGTTGTGGGGGCGCAGCCTGGCTGCCTCCACCTTGGCAGTGTTGATGGGGTGGCAGCGAGCAGAGTAACTAGCAGGCTGGAGGGTAGGCAGGAGGGCCCTGTAGGAGGCTCCAGTAGCCAGAGGGGCCAGACAACTGCTGGGGAGATACCAGCACCTAAGGCTGAACAGGGAACCCCCACTTTCTAGGCCTGGTCAATTTCATATAAGTTTCCTAGGCCTGGGAATGAAAGGGATTTGTAGCCATTCATTTGCAACCCAAACATGAGGTCCCAACCCAGACATGACATCCCAGACCCGCTAAATGTAACTACCAAGATATGCTAAATGTAACTATGAAGGGCCCCAGGCAACTTGTATACCCCTAGACAAAGATTCCGGAGACAGACAGAGAGAGAAAGAGAACTTTTCTCTCCTGACTTGGGTTTTCTCTCTCTGCCAGGAGCTCTGGCATTTCTGTATTCTTCTCTGTAAATAAATCCTGTCTTACCACTGATCTGTGGTCCGTGGATTCATTCTTCAAATCACTGAGACCAAGAACCTACTGAAGAGCAAAATTCTGATAACAATATGATCTTTGTTTTTGCATGCATTTCTATGGTGAATCAGAATATAATCAATTCATAGATTTGATTATATTGAACCATCCTTGCATTTCTGGGATGACACCCACTTGGTAGAGGCAGAGCATGATGGCGGACAGGACAGACGTGTAGCCCAGCTTTCCCAGGTCACCAGGTGAGAGGAAGTGGAGTCTTGACCTTTTCCCCGTGTGGATTGTTGGTGTGGACAGACAGCAGGAGATGCAGCAAATTGGTGGATTGCTGTATATGAGGTGTAATTTACAACCACGGACTATGTTGTAGAGATTTTCCCTGCTCAACCATGCTGGCCAGCAGGCCTCTCCCTCACAGAGGACAGCAGCTTGCAATTCCTGGCAAAACCCAATTGATAAAAATTTATTCCTGAGCTAAGTTTCACGACCCAATCCTGCTCAGAGCCACAGGGACTAGGCAATCCAATGGAAAATTGAAGGGGTTGTGGGGGAACACAGACATTTTGAATTGTCCAAAATGGCGGACACCTTCCCCCAGAAAAACAGGAGTGATTAAATAGACTGGACCATTCCTGGTGGGGAATACTGGTGTGGGCTGGCAGTTCAGGCTATGCAGTGAACTGGCCGGTGGCTGGACTCAAAAGTCCAGATTCAAAAGTGAGACTCTGAGCCACAGAAACTGAGGATAAGGTCTCCAAGCGCTGCAGCCGGGAGCCGGCAACAGCTAAAGCTGGTGGCAGCCAGCACCCTCCCCCACTGCCAATTGCAGTTGCCAGTGTACAGGAGAACGTGGGAACGGAGTGGAAAGATTTGTGAAGCATGGACTCCTACACCGAGTTGGGAGGTTGGATAGGAGTGCTGTCTGCAACAGAGCAGCTGAGATTGTACAATAATTAGGTAATAAACTTTTGCAGAAACTCCAAAATGGCCATCAGACAGGTAGGGTGGTTACCATGGTAACAGTGTAAACTGTGAACCAGGTATAAGTCTGGGAACCACTCACAGCACCACCTGGTGTCCAGAAAGTATATTACATTATAAATATATTCCTACAAAAGTTAATCCCTATGTCATAGACATAGATGTATATTTTTACATATATACAAGAATAATATTTTTGTGGTTGGTGCCTTTTTTTCTTTTCCTCATCACTTTCTTGGAGGACCTATTGTTAATTTAGTATTATTATTATTATTTATAAATTTTTTATTTTTATTGTTTCTATTTAAATTTGTTCTTTCTTCTTTTTTAACTTTTCTATGAACACCACTTTCTTTTCTTTTCTCCTTTTTCCCTTCTCTCTTCCTCTTCTTCCCTTCTTATGGTTTCTGAGAGCGCTAACATCAGATTTTTAGAGGTTCTTTTGTTAGTTCGTTTTGTTTGTTTGTTTTTTACCCTTTTTTCCCAAATTATCTTACGATTATCATTATTTTTACTGTAGTTGTTTTTGTTGTTGTTGTCTGTATGTCTATGTGTTTCTGATTGTTTGTGCATCTGAGGGCTTGTGTGTCTGGTAGCTTTTTATCTGTCTATTTACTCATTTGGCCTCAATGAGTTTGGTGTTTTGCTAAGTCCTCGGGTTGGCTATGTTCCCTAACTCCAATTTTCACATTCAACATGAACAAGCAGGAGGCTAGAGCTGACAGCTAACCAGGCTGTGAATACAAACCTGCAGGAGTAAGACAGGACCTCAGGCACAGGTTCTGAGAACTCAAAACAGCTTCTCTTCTGCAGGGGAATTTGGCAGGGACAGAAACAAATTCCCACAAAGTTGTTCCGTTCTGTCAGTAACATCAATCAGGGGTGGGGCTGGAACTGAGTAAATGCCTCCCAGCCTCCATCAAGTGCCCAAGGTTGTCAGGCCTCACCTCTCCCTGCTGGATGCAGACTGAGAACAGTGGCCTGGCTGAGCAGATACAGATTTCCTTGTGATTCAGGCAGGTGCAAACCCCTGGAGTATCTTCTCACTGGAGGCAACTGGGTCACAGATCTGCGGGGCTATCAGTGAATGGGTGTGACAGAGGTGCAAGGTGGGGAAGGAGGCATCAACCTTCCCAGACTAATCTATTTGCTGGGTGGTTCATCCTGACTTCACGGAGCACCAGAGCAAGTCATATTTGGGTTGTCAACAGACACCTGCGATCCAGTTGCCAGAGACCTTTTAAGCTGTACCACCTCAGACAGGTGCTGACTGAGACAATTAATTTGGACTTTTTGAACTGAGCCAATTGCCTGAGGACTATTCAAGTGGTTCCCTGGGTGTGTGGTTGTAGGAAGGTTTGATTTTCCTTTTCCAATTGTTGCCTGGGTGGGGGGGGTGATTTAACTGCTGGTATTTCTCCACATCTGAGACTTCAACCCAGAGTAACTGTTTCACTAGGTTTGGACAGAGACCAACTGAAAGCAACACAGAACCACTTATCCCCACCACACCACACAGGTCCCCAGATTCTCAGGCCATAGCACTGTATGGGTCCTCAACAAAGCTCCAGGGGAAAAGTTAAATGGCGTAAAATAATCATGGGGTGGAATCAGTGGAAAAACTCTGGTAACATGAGTAACCAGAATAGATCAACCCCCACCTCCACTCCAAGGAAAGATAAGGCAGATGTAACTGAAGATCTCATTCATAAACAGCTGGCCGAGATGTCAGAAATGAAATTCAGAATTTGGATTGCAAATAAGATTAATAGAATGGAGGAAAAATTGGAATTATAAATTTGAACAGCAATTCAAAAGTCAGAATTAGAAATTCGAGGAGAAATTCAAAAGTTGCCTCAAGAATTTAATTAAAGAAAAAAACCACCAAAGATTTTGATGCACTGAAGCAAGAATTTGCAGCCCTCAAAGATCTGAAAAATACAGAGTATAATCCCTCAGTAACAGAGTGGAGCAAGAGGAAGAAAGGATCTCTGACATTGAAGATAAAGCTTTTGAATGCTCCCAAACTCTCAAAGAGGAAGAGAAATGGAGAACAAAAATGGATCATTCTCTCAGAGAGCTCAGGGATAATTCAAAGAAGGCTAATATCTGCCTCATAGGAATCCCTGAAAGTGATGAAGGGCCTCAGAGGCCCTTCTCCATGAAATCATTAAAGAGAAATTTCCAGACATGCCAAGAGATTCTGAAATTCAGATAGCAGACAGTTTCAGAACCCCAGCATGACGCCATCCGAATATGACATCCCCCAGGCATATCATAATTAACTTCACTAAAGTTAATATGAAGGAGAAAATTCTGAAAGCAGCCAGACATAAGAAATCCATTACCTACAAAGGAAAGAATAATTGAATGACTGCAGATCTCTCTGCTGAAATTTTTCAAGCCAGAAGAAGGTGGTTATCGACTTTGAATCTCCTAAAACAAAATAACTTTCAACCCCGGATCCTGTATCCACCTAAACTGATTTTCATTTATGATGGAGAAATTAAATACTTTAATGACATTCATATGTTGAAGAAATTTGCCATAACCAAACCAGCTCTTCAGGATATTCTCAGACCTATCCTCCATAATAACCACCCGAATCCTCTACCACAAAACTAAACTCACTCAGAAACATTTGATCAAACTCCAACTTCCACAGTGGTGAAAAGATTAAAAATGTCCACTGGACTTTCGAAAAACTCGATACCCAAAATTTTACCAGACTTATCAATATTATCCATTAATGTGAATGGTTTAAACTGTCCTCTAAAGAGGCACAGGTTAGCTGACTGGATACAAAAACTCAGGCCAGATATTTGCTGCATATAAGAGTCACATCTCACCTTAAAAGATAAATATAGACTCAGGATGAAAGGATGGTCATCTATATTCAGGCAAATGGTAATCAGAAAAAAGCAGGTGTTGCAATTCTGTTGGCAGACATGATAGGGTTTAAACCAACAAAAGTAAGGAAGGATAAGAATGGTCACTTCATATTTGTTAAGGGTAATACTCAATAGTATGAGGTTTCAATTATGAATATTTATGCACCCAACTGGAATGCACCTCAATTTATAAGAGAAACTCTAATAGACACGAGCAACTTGATTTCCTCCAGCTCCATAATAGTCAGAGATTTCAACCCTCCTTTGGCAGTGTTGGATAGATACTCCAATAAGAAGCTGAGCAAAGAAATCTTAGATTTAAACCTAACCATTCAACATTTGGATCTAGCAGATATCTACAGAACATTTCATCCCAACAAAACTGAATACACATACTTCTCATCAGCCCACGGAACTTACGCCAAAAGCGATCACATCTTAGGTCACAAGTCTAACCTCAGTAAATTTAAAGGAATAGAAATTATTCATTGCATCTTCTCTGACCACCTTGGAATAAAAGTTGAACTCTGTAACAACAGGAGTCTGCATACTCATACAAAAACATGGAAGTTAAATAATCTTATGTTGAATGATAGCTGGGTCAGAGATGAGATTAAGAAGCAAATTGCCAAATTTCTGGAACAAAATGAAAATGAAGACACGAATTATCAGAACCTTTTGGATACCACAGAGGCAATCCTAAGAGGGAAATTTATAGCACTGCAAGCTTTCCTCAAGAGAACGGAAAGAGAGGAAGTTAACAACTTAATGGGACATCTCAAGCAACTGGAAGAGGAAGAACATTCCAACCCCAAACCCAGTAGAAGAAAAGAAATAACCAAAATTAGAGCAGAATTAAATGAAATTGAAAACAAAAGAATTATACAACAGATCAATAAATCAAAAAGTTGGTTTTTTGAAAAGGTCAATAAAATAGATAAACCTTTGGCTAACCTAACCAGGAAAAAAAGAGCAAAATCTCTAATTTCATCATTCAGAAATGACAAAGATGAAATAACAACAGACTCCTCAGAAATTCAAAAAAGCCTTAATGAGTATTACAAGAAACTTTATTCTCAGAAATATGAAAATCTAAAGGATATTGACCAATACTTGGAAGCACATCACCTTCCAAGACTTAGCCAGAATCAAGTGGAAATGTTGAACAGGCCAATATCAAGTTCTGAAATAACATCAACCATGCAAAATCTCCCTAAAAAGAAAAGCCCGGGACCAGGTGGCTTCACGTCAGAATTCTACCAAACCTTTAATGAGGAACTAGTACCTATGTTACTCAACCTGTTCCATAATGTAGAAAAAGAAGGAAGACTACCCAACACATTCTATGAAGCAAACATCACCCTGATTCCCAAACCAGAAAAAGGCCCAACAAGAAAAGATTACACCAGCGGTGCATCTTACAAGGGCATATGTGAAACTTGGTAAATAATGGTCTGTGAAGTTAGTGAATGATGCCCCATGATCAGATCAATGTACATAGCTATGATTTAATTAATAAATAAATAAATAAAAATAAACTGTTAATGTAAACATAAAAAGCTAGAAAATAACTGAAAATATAGCTAAGAAAACAAAAATACTAATGCATTTAAGGATTAAAATATGTTTTGAGAAAGAAAGAAAATAAAATGAGAGTAATGTAAAAAAAAAAAAAAGAAAATTATAGACCAATATCACTAATGAATATAGATGCAAAAATATTCAACAAGATCCTAACAAACAGAATCCAGCAACACATCAAACAAATTATACATCATGACCAAGTCGGCTTTATCCCAGGGTCTCAAGGCCGGTTCAATATCCATAAATCTATAATATAATTCAGTACATAAACAAATTAAAAAACAAAGACCATATGATTCTCTCAATTGATGCAGAAAAAGCTTTTGATAACATCCAGCATCCCTTCATGATAAGAACACTTAAGAAAATTGGTATGGAATGGACATTTCTTAAACTGATAGAGGCCATCTACAGCAAACCCACAACCAATATCCTATTGAATGGAGTTAAATTGAAATCACTTCCACTCGGATCAGGAACCAGACAAGGCTGCCTATTGTCCCCACTGCTCTTTAACATTGTAATGGAAGTTTTAGCCATTGCAATTAGGGAAGAAAAGGCGATCAAGTGTATCCATATAGGGTCAGAAGAGATCAATCTTTCACTCTTCGCAGATGATATGATTGTATATCTGGAAAACACCAGGAATTCTTCTACAAAACTCTTAGAAGTGATCAAGGAATACAGCAGCATCTCAGGTTACAAAATCAACATTCATAAATTGGTAGCCTTTATACATAACAACAATAGTCAAGCTGAAATAACAGTTAGGCCACTATTCCGTTCACAGTAGTGCCAAAGAAGATGAAATATTTGGGAGTTATAAAACAAAGGACATGAAATATCTCTATAATGAGAACTATGAAACTCTAAGAAAAGAAGTAGCTGAAAATATTAACAAATTGAAAAACATACCATTCTCATGGCTGGGAAGAATCAACATTGTTAAAATGTCCATACTACCCAAAGAAATATACAATTTTAATGCAAGCCCTATTAAAGCTCTACTATCATACTTTAAAGATCTTGAAAAATAATATTTTATTCTATATGGAATCAGGAAAAACCTCAAATAGCCAAGACATTACTCAGAAATAAAAACAGAGCAGGAGGAATCATGCTACCTGACCTCAGACTATACTATAAATCGATAGTTATCAAAACAGAATGGTACTGGCACAAAAAACAGAGAAGTAGATGTCTGGAACAGAATAGAGAACCAAGAGATGAGTCCAGCTACTTACCGTTATTTGATCTTTGATAAGCCAATTAAAAACACTAAGTGGGGAAATGATTTTCTATTTAACAAATGGTGCTGGGTGAACTGCCTGGCAACCTGTAGAAGACTGAAACTGGACCCACACCTTTCACTGTTAACTAAGATAGATTCTCAATGGATTAAAGATTTAAACTTAAGACATGAAACAATAAAAATGATAGAAGAGGATTTTTTTCCTTCTGGGTAGATGCCCAGTAATGGGATTGCAGGATCAAATGGGAGGTCTAGCTTGAGTACTTTGAGGTTTCTCCATACTTCCTTCCAGAAAGGTTGTACTAGTTTGCAGTCCCACCAGCAGTGTAAAAGTGTTCCCTTCTCTCCACATCCACGCCAGCATCTGCAGTTTTGAGATTTTGTGATGTGGGCCATTCTCACTGGGGTTAGATGATATCTCAGGGTTGTTTTGATTTGCATTTCTCTAATATATAGAGATGATGAACATGAATCCTATGTACTTAATTTTGATATGAGGACAATTAATGATAATTATGGTTATGGGGGGAACAGAAAGAGGGAAGGAGGGAGGGGGTGGGGCCTTGGTGTGTGTCACACTTTATGGGGGCAAGACATGATTGCAAGAGGAATTTTACGTAACAATTGCAATCAGTGTAACCTGGCTTATTGTACCCTCAATGAATCCCCAACAATAAAAAAAAAAAATATGCTAGAAGAGAGTGGAGGGAAAACCCTTGAAGAAATCGGTCTGGGCAAGTATTTCATGAGGAGGACCCCGTGGGCAATTGAAGCAGCTTCAAAAATACACTACTGGGACCTGATCAAACTAAAAAGCTTCTGCACAGCCAAGAACACAGTAAATAAAGCAAGCAGACAGCCCTCAGAATGGGAGAAGATATTGGCAGGTTATGTCTCTGACAAAGGTTTAATAACTAGAATCCACAGAGAACTCAAATGTATAAGCAAGAAAAGAGCAAGTGATCCCATCGCAGGCTGGGCAAGGGACTTGAAGAGAACCTTCTCTAAAGAAAACAGGTGCACGGCCTACAGACCTATGAAAAATTGCTCAACATCTTTAATCATCAGAGAAATGCAAATCAAAACTACCTTGAGATACCATCTAACTCCAGTAAGATTAGCCCAAATCACAAAGTCCCAAGACCAGAGATGTTGGCGTGGATGTGGAGAAAAGGGATCACTTCTACACTGCTGGTGGGAATGCAAATTAATACATTCCTTTTGGAAAGATGTGTGGAGAACACTTAGAGATCTAAAAATAGATTCCTCTACTAGGTATATACTCAGAAGACCAAAAATCACATTATAACAAAGATATTTGTACCAGAATATTTATTGCAGCCCAATTCATAATTGCTAAGTCATGGAAAAAGCCCAAGTGCTCATGAATCCACAAATGGATTAATAAATTGTGGTATATGTACACCATGGAATATTATGCAGCCTTAAAGAAATATGGAGACTTTATCTCTTTCATGTTTGCATGGATGGAGCTGGAACATATTCTTCTTAGTAAAGTATCTCAATAATGGAAGAAAAAGTATCCAATATACTCAGCCCTACTATGAATCTAATTTATGGTTTTCATATGAAAGCTATAACCCAGTTACAACCTAAGATAATGGGGAAGGGGGAAAGGGAGGGGAGTGAGGGGAGAGGATGGGCAGAGGGAGGATGATTGGTGGGATCACTCTTGTGGTGCATCTCTCAAGGGTACATGTGAAACTTAGTAAATGTCGAATGTAAATTTCTTAACACAATAACTAAGAAAATGCCAGGAAGGCTATGTTAACCAGTGTGATGAAAATGTGTCAAACAGTCTGTGAAACTAGTGTATGGTGCCCCATGATCGCATTAATGTACACAGCTATGATTAATTAATTAAAAAAAAGAAACCCACTTGGTCAAATGAATTATTATTTTGGTATGCTGTTGAATTCAGAATTCTAAAATTTGATTTAGAATTTTTGTGCCTGTATTCATAATGGATATTGTACATTTATCTTTTTAGTTGTGTCCTTTCCTGACTTTTGTATAAAGGTCATATTGGCATCTTAGCCGAAGTTATGGAGGATTCCTTTCTTAATATTATTCTCAATATTATGGAATAATTTCTACAGTACAGGTCCAAGTTGTTGTAGATTTAGGTCCTTGTTGTAGATTTAGTAAAATTAGGGTATAAAATCTTCTTGTTCAATACTTACTCTTTTGGAAGAGTTTTTATTGCTGCTTCAATTTTGGTATTTGATGCTGGTCTGTTCATGAGTTCTATTTTTGAGTCTTGAGAGATTGAGTGTTTCTAGGATTTTTTCAATTTTCTACACATTTTTGAGTTTATGAGCATGGCCATTTTTATAGTATTCTTAAATGTTTTGTATATATATTTTCATATCAGTTATGACTTCTTTTTCATTTTTAATTGAGCTTATTAATTTCTTTTGTGTTTCTAGTTAATCTAGCAAAAGGCTTATCAATTTTTTTGATATTTTTGAAGAACCTACTTTTTCATTGATTATTCTTCTGGATAATTACTTTGTTCTCAATTTCATTCAGTTCTGCTATGATCATAGTTTTTTTTTTTTTTTTTTCTGCTGAGTCTGGAATTGGTTTGCTCATCTCTTTCTACTTCCTTGAAATGATTCATTAGATTGTTGATTTTTGATCTTTTTGTTTTTTGCATGTGGTATTTAAGGCTAGCAAATGAAAATTTTTGCAATAAGAAATAAGCAGGATGCATCCTTTTACAAGATGTCAAACTATACTACAAAGCTACAATAGCCAAAACTGAATGGTGCTAATACAGGGTTCCTCCATTCAGGACTGAAAAAGACCCTCCATTTTCTAGGTCTGAGCAATTTCATGTAAGTTTCCTAGGCCTGGGAAATTTCATGAAGGGATTGCCATGACATGTTGCCCAAAGTGGAAGGGACTATATCCATTCATTATATATCCCCATAGACAAAGGACCCATGTGGAGACTTTTAACTCAGATCTTTCCATCTGTCAGAAGCTCTGGTGCTTTTCACTCCTGTATTCCTTTGTGGCTAATCAATTCTGTCTTATCACTGATCGGTGGTCTGTGGGTTCATTCTTTGAATCCTCAAGACCAAAGATCTACTGAAGAAAGAAATTCCAGTAATAGTACTAGCACAAAAACAGAGACATACAGCTATGTGTACAAACAGATACCACAGTTGAAATCATACTCATATTCCCATCTGATTTTGATGAAACATGTACAAAACATACACTGGGGAAAAGATTCCTGTTCAATTAATGGTGCCTTGGAAAAGTGGATAGCCACATGGAAAAGACCGAAACATGATCCTGCTCTCTCACTACCCTCAAAAATTAAATCATGATGGAATTAAACCTAAAACAGAAAACTATAAGAATCCTAGTAGAAAATGTTAAAAACTCTTATATATAACAGGTTAGGCAAGGAATTCATTTTCTACATGCTTCTTTCTTCTACATAAAGCTCTTTTCTTACTGGAATGTATTTTCTAAATCTCTGCCCATTCTTTTTATGTAGGCAGAGTTCAAACAACACTTACTTTATGAAGACATGCTTCCTACAAGTCCAAAGAGATTTGAACTTTTTCTTCTCTCAAACTTTCAATGTTATTATTTTCTGCCTTGTTCAATGGTCACTTCTTTATTGTTCTATTATAAACATTAGGTTTTGCATCCTTAGGACCAAGTTACTATGTCTTTCCATAACTGCTTTTGTTTTTATAAGAAAAATTCACACACTTATTAAAAGCCTAGTCTATTCTAATAACTTATATGAAAGATGAATTAATTAATAATTTTTTAAGTTACACAAAATGCTGTACATTATATGTATATAATATTTTCATCTTTAAGAGTATGAAAAGGTTTATGCCATGCCAGTTTGACAGGTGAAATACTAAAGCTTAGAGAGATTTTATATCTTGAAATTCACATTAATTCTCATAGCTAGCTGTATTCTGCATTGACATCCAAGCCTAGTGATCCACCACTAAGAGTTGTACTCAATGTGTCCTGCAATTCACAAGAGATTATATATCTTTTCCAGTAAGTAAGAGATAGAGCCAACAATACTCTCTTTAAACCAAAATATATTGTCATTATACTGTTCAACACAAACTTCATTTAATTAACAGGTATAAAATTAATATATAATGACACATTGTATTCATATGTCAACGGAACATTCTACTAAAATAACATTCTCAAGAAGAAAAGATTTTAGTATCCATTATCTTGCTGACTGTATCCTTGACATCCTTATTTCTCAAACTGTAGATTAGAGGGTTCAACATGGGAATCACCACTGTGTAAAACACAGAGGCCACTTTGACTGTGTGCATGGAGTTTTTGGAGTTTGGCATGCTATAGAGGAAGAGGAGGGTGCCATGGAAGATGGTGATGGCAGTCAGGTGGGAGGCACAGGTGGAGAAGGCTTTGCGGCGCCCACTGGCTGAATGCATCTTGAGGATGGTGACAACGATGAACGCATATGACATGAGAATGATGAGCAGTGTGCTGACTACATTAAAGGTGGCAAAAATCCAAAGAAGCAACTGGGTGAGATAAGAACCAGAGTGAGAGAGGGAAATCAGAGAGGATAACTCACAGAAGAAGTGATTTATTATGTTGAAACCTCGAAAAGATAAATTTAAAGTAGAGCATGTGTGTATCAAGGAACATGCTACTCCCCATGTGTATGTACCGAGCACCAGCAAGGCACAGAGTTTCTGGGACATGGCCACCTTGTAGAGCAGAGGATTACAAATGGCCACAAAGCGATCGTAGGCCATCACAGCTAGTAAAAAGGTCTCAGTTACCACAAAGGTACAAAAGAAAAAAAATTGAACTATACATCCTAAGAAAGTAATAGTTCTGTCTTCTACAATCAGGTTCACCAACGTCTTGGGAGCAATGATGGAGGAATAGCAGAAATCCACAAAGGAGAGGTGGCTGAGGAAAAAGTACATGGGGGTGTGCAGTTTGGGGTTAATTTTGATGATCACAATCATCCCAAGATTTCCTACCACAGTGACAGTGTAGATGGCAAGAAATATCAAGAAGAGTGGAATTTGCAGTTCAGGGTAATCTGAGAATCCCAAGAGTGTAAATGTAGCCATACTTTCATTTCTATCTGTCAGTGACATGACTTTTGTTTATCAGAACCTAAAATTCCTGAAATTAAAAAAAAAAATTAAAAGAAGTGAGGAAATAGGAACCGTAGTTGACTATCCTTATCAAACTTGGAGGATGAGGCAAAATATCTCTGTCTGAATCTATGAGCTTATTACTTGAGATATACTAAATATGTAAGATTTTAAAGCATCATAATACTTTTTAAAAATATGTACTATTCAGCCATAAAAAAAGTGGAGACTTACATCTTTTGTATTAACCTGGATGGAAGTTGAACATATTATTCTTAGTAAAGCATCACAAGAATGGAGAAGCATGAGTCCTATGTACTCAATTCTGAGATGAGGACAATTAATGATCTAGTACATGGTGGGGGTGGGGGAGGGGAGAGCACAGAGAGGAAAGGAGGGAAGAGAGTGGGGGATCATGGTGTGTGACATAGCTTTTGGGAGTGGGACACAATTATAAGACGGACTTTACCTAACAAAAGCAATCAATGTAACCTGGTTCTTTGAACCCTGAATGAATCCCCAATAATAATAATAAATATGTATATATGTATAAATAAAATATATATATCAAACATTTAAAATATATATATTGAATAGATACATTGTTCGTTCAAAGACTAGTTTATCAGGTGTAATTTTTAAAATTTATAAGTAGAATAATAGTAAAGCATTTATGGTTACTTTAAATCACATCTTCACATGGTAATTCAAGCTCTCCTTGAACATTGTAAGTTCATAGAAATAAGTCCCACATGACATGATGACTGATTATGTCAGCCCTATAATCAGTAAATAAAAAGCAAAAATTTCTAAGCAAAGTAATTTTTACCTCAGATGTTCACACACATTTAAAAATCAACTCTCGATGTTTGTACCTTCATCGTAAATTCCATGGAGCATTTTAACCTATTTTTTGTTTGATTAACCCAGTAAATCAGATATCAAAATACACTGTGATTATTTTTCACAGAAAATATTCTCCCCAACTCTGAGAGTTTTAATGATTAATCATTCTCATTACCTGAGAAGTAAATAAAAGTAGACAAGATTACAAAGATAATCTAGTTTATTTCTTTGTTCTAAAGATAACAAAACAGAATCCAGAAGGAACTTGACTTTCTGAGTGCCACACAGATAATGACAATTTATGCATCTGTGACTAGAGCACTGATCCTCGCGCTCATAGGCATTTATCCACTTAACTACACTAAAACCTGATCCATGTTCTACATCTAGATACTAACATGTTTCCTCTATTAATAATTAAGCTTTCAATTAGTGGTCAAACTAGTGAGTCCAAAGCTATGAGACATTGACAGTTACATACCATAGATATACACAAAAAAGACACATCAAGATTAAACATGCTTTAGGGGAATTTTCCCACCCTAAAATAACTAATTATTATAAAAACTATGGTTAAAAACTTCCCTTTCCTGCTTCTTTCTCTCTCTGTGTGTGTGTCATTCTGTTCATGTGTGACCTGTGAAAGCGTAAGATTAAATACTTAAGGTAACACTGAATTATGTAGACATTTCATGAAAAAACAGTAAAAAAAATTATTGTATTTCCCTAATTCAGACCCCAAACCTCTCAGGTACTACCATACAAGGAATCTCTTTTGCTGTCAATTCAGATAAGATTAACAAGATTAACTGTGTTCACACAACTCAGGAAATAGCTTTAGATGCCCCATGATATATATATATATCCCCATGCAAGTTTGGAAAACATTAACGGCTCTAAGTTCCTATACTCAAGAATTTGAGTCTTAAAGACACTATCACAACAACCCATTACACAGCCATATATTCTAATTATCATATTTTTATGGCACATTTCATTTATCTAAGACACTTAAAATTTTATTTTAAACTATTGTTGCATGTAATGTGATGGTTCTCATGTCCTAAATGCTGCCATAAAATTACAGACCAATATTTCTGTATCTTTGAATCTGGAAAATATGATCATTGCAATCTTCTTCCTCATTGCTTCTTTTTCTCTAAGTTTGGGTGTTAATTTTGTTTTTAGAGGTCATGTATCTTTCTTGTTTATATTCTTAATTAAAACTGGTCTCATTAATTTTTATTCACTAGAGAGTCTATTCAAACTCTGTTTATTTCATTTAAATTCTTGTCCTTTCCACCTTGACTATTCTTCCAAAAGTTAATAATAAAAAGGCAATATAAATTGTCATTTGTCAATCAAAATAAAAATTTCAAAATAGGCATTCAAAATTATGCAATATAAAAAAGTTTCCAAATTCTCAGAACTTTTCTGTTTTCTACTACAGGTACCAGTTTTCTGTGGAAGTTCTGTTCTGAGGAAGTTTAGCTGAGCCTGGCTCTCCAGGACAAAGCTGTACAGAAAGAGGACTCTTCCTGTTCCTTGCATCTTCACATACAATTTTCAAGAATTGTTTTGTTCTAAAGAGTAGGTTTTCCTTTACCCAAGTTGTTGTCTAGATTGAAATTAACATCAGTCTGTCTTTAGAATCTTAAAACTAACCTGCTGATGGCAAAGGTAGGACCTCTCCAACTTGACAGTGATAACCTGCTTCCTTTTAACTATAGTTACAACCTGGAAGACATGCACTCTAGAGACTGTCTATTGCCTCATTCTCCTGAGGTCTTAAGCAATTAAAAATAATTGCATTTTTCTGATGTAATTCTAAAATGGTATAAAATCTGGAGAAAAAAATCTCATCATTAGGGGCCTTTCACATAAAACAGTTATGTATAAAAGTCGCCTTGAAAATTTATGTTTTAAGGTTACCTTATTTAGTCTTAAGATTACTCCTATAACCTCCTATAAATAATAACATATAACATAATTATAAGATGTATCATTTTCAAATAAAGATTGAGTGATAGAGATAATTATTTTCTGGATCTAACCTTTTTCCTCCATATCACATACTCTAGCCAGACTGGTGAAGTATGAAAATCTAGTTTTCAAAAAATAATGATTCATTGAGAGTTAAAGCAAAAATATTTATAAGGTGAACATTAAACTTGGTAAATGATATAAGCTTTGTTAAATCTCTCTACTATTATTATTCCTTTTACCTGCTGTCTCTTCCAACTATGTTTAGCTCCTTGTTCTTTATTAAACAGCAACAAAAGAGTACACTCCTCATTCCTTAACCGCCTTTTCTAATAGTGGTTCCTCTGTTTGTTATTATTTTTCTTATGTTTTTGCTCAAACCTGGTGAAACCTTCATTAAGCACACATTTGCACTGCAGGAGTTACCCTACTACCCAACTTTAAAGTATTTAATATGCTTAAAACATGTTTTTGCATCTTTATTTTTTCCATGTATTATATATCATATTTTCCCTCTTGATAGAATAAAATTTCTAGGAAAAGCAGGAATGTTTTCATTGTTTTGTTCACTGATGTGTTCCAAGTTAGTTAGATAAATAACTAAAACAAAGAAAATGTACTATAATTATCGAAAGATGAACTGGGAATAAAGCCAAAGCTAATAAAATTATGATAAATTAGAATACAGAGAGAAGATATTTCACAAAAGAAAAATCTGGACTTTTTGACAAAAAAAATGACTACTTAAAATTGTCATTTGTCAATCAAAATAAAAATTTCAAAATAGGCATTCAAAATTATACAAAACAACGAAAAAATGGCATTGCTATTTTAATGGGAAATGATTGCATTGAATCTGTAAATCACTTTGGGTAGTATGGCCATTTTAAAAAAGTTGATTCTAGGTCGGGCATGGTGGCTCATGCCTGTAATCCTAGCACACTGGGAGGTTGAGAAGGGAGGATTGCTTGAGCTCAGGAGTGTGAGCTCAGCCTTAGCAGAGTGAGATCCCAGTGTTGTGTTGGGCACCTGTAGTCCCAGCTACTTGGGAGACTGAGGCAAGAGAATCACTTGAGCCCAAGAGTTTGAGGTTGCTGTGAGCTGTGATGCAACAGCACTCTACCAAGGGCAAAAAAGTGAGACTGTCTCAAAAATAATAATAATAATAATAATAAAATAAATAAGTACAATTAAATTCAAATGTTGATTTTACCTATCCATGAGCACCGTTTGTTTTTCCAGGTGTCCACATGCTCATTAAGTTCTTTCCTCACTGTTTTATAGTTTTCCCTACTAGAGGTCTTTCACCTCCCTTGTTAAGTATATTCCAAGGTATTTCATTGTCTTTGTTGCTATTCTGAAAATTATTGCATCTTCGATTTGATTCTCTGCTTGATGTTGTTGGTGTATATGAATGTTACTGATTCATTGTACAAAATCAATATTTTGTAACCTGAGACATTGCTGAATTTATTTAGCAATTCCAGGTGTCTCTCAGTTGAAACATTATGGTTGTCTGGAAATAAGATCCTGTCGTCAACATAGAGCCATAGTTTTATCTCTTCTTTCCCCATTTGGACCACCTTGATTTCCTTTTCTTGCCTGATTGCTCTGGTGAGAACTTCCATTATGGTGTTGAATGAAAGTAGTGGAAGTGGGCAGCATTTTCTGGTTCTAATTTTAAGGGGGGATGCTTTTAATTTTTCCCCATTAAACATGGCCAGAGGCTGATCATATATAGCTTTTATAATTTTGAGGAATTTCCCATCTATACCATTTGTATTGAGTGTTCTTATCATGAAAGGGTGATGATTTTTGTTAAATGCTTTTGCTGTGTCAATTGAAATGATCACATGGTCTTTACTTTTGCATCCATTTATGTGGTGAATTACATTTATAGATTTGTATATGTTGAATTATCCTTGTATCTCTGGGATGAAACCCATTTGGTCATGTTGAATTATTCTTTTGATGTGCTGCTGAATTCAGTTTTCTAAAATTTTATTTAGAGTTTTGTCATTTACATGTATAAGGGATGTTGGTCTGCAGTTTTCTTTTCTAGTTGTGTGTTTTCCTGGCTTTGGTATCAAGTGATATTGGATTCATAGAATGAATTGGAGAGGATTTCTTCCTTCTTAATGTTATAGAATAATTCCTGCAGCGTAGGTGCAAGTTTATCATTGTAGATTTGTTAAAATGAGGGTGTAAAACAGTCTGGTCAGGGACTTCTTTTCGGTTTCAAAGAGTTTTTATGGCTGCTTCAATTTTGGTGATTGATCCTGGCCTGTTCAGAAGTTATACTTCTTCCTGATTAAGCCTTGGGAAGTTGTGTGTTTCCAAGAATTTGTCCACTTTCTTCCGGATGGTGATTTTGTTCTAAACTTCATTTAGTTCTGCTCTGATCTTATTTTCTTGTTTTCTGATGGGTTTGGGATTGCTTTCCTTTTCCACTTCCTTGAGATGATTCATTAGATCGTTGATTTCTGATCTTTCTGTCTTTTGGAGGTGGGTGTTTAAGGCTAGCCAGTGCAAACTTATTATAATAAGAACAAAGCAGGATGCATCACTTTACCAGACTTCAAGCTATACTACAAGGCTCCAGTAACCAAAACAGCAGAGTAGTGGCACAGAGAACCCAGAAATGAAATCATGCCACATTCCCATCTGATTTTTGACAAAAAAAGAAAGAAAGAAAAGAAACACACACTGGGTTAAATAATCCCCATTTGATAACTGGTGCTGGGAAAACTGGACACCCATGTGTAAAAGACTGAAACAGTATTCTTACCTCTCACCACTCTCAAAAATTGATCCACAATGTATAAAAGATTTAAACCTATAGGAAACTATAAGAATCCTAGAAAAAAATGTTGGGAAAACTCTTATAAGTAACAGCCTTATAAGAAGAAAATTCCAAAAGCAACCACAGCAAAAACAAAGATAAATAAATGGGATCTGATCAAATTAAAAGCCTCTGCATAGCTAAGAACACAATCCAAAGAACAAATAGGAAACCCACAGAAGGGGAGAGAATATTCACATGCTGAGCATCCCACAAAGGCCTGAAAACCAGAATCAATGAAGATTTCAAGCAGATCAGCAAGAAACAGCCAAATGACCTATTTAAAAAGTGGGTAAAAGACATGAACAGAAATTTTTTTCAATAAATATATACTACAGGCCAACAAACTCATGAAAAAAAAAAAATACTCACGGTCTCTAACCTTCAGGGAAATACAAACCAAAACCACAATGAAATACAATTTTTGAAAGAAAATAGAACATGTATTTGTTTTCTTTTATTAGCAATTTTCGGAGTAGTGAGTTGGTTCCCCAGTAAACTTTAATAATAACTGAGGATTTATTATTTTTTCTTCTTAGTATCTAAATTTAAACATATAAGATATCTTTAAATCAGTTCTAGTCAATTTTTATGTTAAAATGGTGCAACCATAAGTCAGTATCAGCCATTTCAAATTTCCTTCCGCATCTCTTTGAGATGAATTGACTTGGGTTGATAGCATTCTTATTTTCTGGAAAATTAAACCACTCAACACTCATCTTGCATATTTTCTACCTTAGACTTCACATCAGCCATTTGTCCAAGGAGTTTTATTTAGGGCAAAAAAGGTTTCTTTTTAGAGAAAATTTAGGGAATAAGAATGTTCGTGGCTGCTGTGTTAGAACTTTCAGTAGTATTTGTTTTAAGACCAAAAAGATGCAAAGATTTTATTTATCTTTTCTTCCTTCAGAGCTATTACTTTTTATCTTATACACTGACAAACTTGTTTTCAATAATACTTAAATATTTATCAATATTATGTATTTTAGTACATTTTATTCCATCTTTCCTTATTACTTTTTGTTTTCATCTTTCTTTGTTCATACATTTTGTCATACAGTAAATCTTATATAAGTCTTCATAAAATCTGGTCTTCCTTACTTAGTAGATATTTGGGGGACACATCATAGCATTATACAAGAACTTTCCCCTTTATTTTTTTGAATATATATACTTCTTCATTGCGACTGCAGTTCATTCAACCACTTTTATATTGAATTTTATCATGTTTAGTGCTATTATTAATAATGATATTAAATAAAGTATTTATATTTTTTGCCTCTCTATCTTTATATATCTAGAACTACAGGTACTTTGAAGGATAACATATGCATATGTAATTTCACTAATATTTCAAATATCCTACTACAGGTATTGCAACATGTTACATTCCTGCTCCAAATGTATAAAAATGTCTTTTTCCTTATGGTTTCATTCACAAAATATGTAATGAACTTTCAGATTTCTGCCATTCTGCTGAGTGAGAAATGATAACTCAGAGATGTTTTCATTTGTGTTTCTATAATTATGAGTCAGGTTGAATAACACTTCTGTGTGTGTTAAATAACATCCTTTTATACAGACTAATTATAGCTTCTTTTCTGTAGAATTTTCATTTTCTCCTTTACTATATATGATCTAAGTAGAGACTTTTCCCAGATTGTCACTTGTTATTTTGATTCCTGTTGTTTCTGCAAAGAAGTTTTGTGTATTCTAGTAATCCAAATTTTAAACTTGCTTTTAGAATTTTGTTTGGGTGGGTGAAATTGGTTAGAGAACTAATTTTATATTTTTCATGTATAACTATTTGTTCTAATATTCTATCGTTTTAATAATAAACTTCTAATTTATTTAAAATTCTGCAGGATTAACCATCCAAATACATTTTGCATTAATTTTTAGTGTATTTTCATCAGATATTTGTGTTTGCTTACCCATTTATTCATGTAAATGTGAGTCAGAAATTTGGAATTTGGTTCCTTGGTATTTGAGGATTAAATGTCTATTTATATTCATTCTGCATGATCTAGTCTAAATAAAACTTGTAAAAACATCAAGACTTAAAAATCTCAGGCATACTCTCTTTTCAGTAGCAATATCCACGTGCAATTCAAATATATCAAAATTCCTTTGATTGTTGTTCTTTCTGGGGGACAAAATTAACTTCTACCTCCCCTCAAACTATTAGCCTCAAAAGTAAAATAGGGAAGGAAACTAGACTGGAGTCGGCAGACTGAAGTTCCGGTCTTACATCCATCCTGTTAGTCATGTCTAGACTGGCTCTTTGAACCTCTGTAGGTATTGTATCCACCCAGTAAGTTTAATTGTCCTGGTCCACTGTCCTTTCAATGTGAGCTAACTGGTCTGAGTCCAAGGCCTTCTATACACGGAATTTACAGAACCCAGAGATTGAAGGGTCAGAGAAGAATCCTTCCCCTATTTATCACAAACCACATCAACATCTATCTCCAAATGAGGACAAAGTGCTCCAGGGACACACAATGAAAGGAAAAACAATCGTCATATGCATCAGCAAATCAGAAGAGCCTTTTCCGTGTTGGGATAGAATCATACTCTCAGTAACTTTATTCCCCACATTGAATAATTGATTTGCATAAATATTCAGTTTGAAAATCATTGATTTTTATTACTTTTGATGAGATGGAAATTCAGGTGATGTAGTAAGACATTTGGCCAGTTAAAAATAAATAAACATTTTTGTGATTTTGTTTTCTGTGTTGTCCCTTATACCATTTTTCCTCATTTGCTAATGAACCAAAGATCAGAGAACCCATCCTTTCTCCCTATATAAGCCAAAGTACCAGAGAGTATGTACTAAATTGATTCTGAATGGTAATTTTTGATAATGCTTAATTTTTTATAAGTACGTTGATAGAGACAGTCTACATTCTGCATCCTTACTAGCACAACATCACAAACACACACACACATACACAGACACTCTGCTCCTGGTCACATTACAATTGTAAGTTTTCATTTCATTTTCCAAGGTGAACAAACTTTGAGTCACGTTAGCTGAAAAATGTGTGCTACAGTATACTACTGAATTATGGTAAAGTTATTTGTGATTGCTGGTTTACAACTAAGAAAAAACAAGAATGCAATATACATTTCTTCTACATTGTATAGTTGTCTTTCTATTCATATATATAACACAAGGTGTAGTGATACAACTTTATAAGGTAAAGTTAAGCTTTATTTGACATGACCATGATAACTCTGAGAAAATAATTAATATTTAATCAAAGGTGATATGAGGCAACAATATGAGGTGCCTACATAGTGCAAGCGTTTGCTTGTATGACACAAATCATGATGAGCAAGATATAAATAGAGAAACATTCTGATTTTTTTTTTCCTGACTAACTCACTGGTTTAAGCCAAGCACATGAATAATCAATTTAGAAAATATTTGAATCAAAAGAGTTACAACTAAGCCTTCCGGAGGGGGGAAAAAATCATTACATACAAGTAGAAAGTGATATCAGCTAATTATAAACCATAAAAAGAAAAATAAGAATTTTACAAACTGTTTCTAAATTTGTGTCATTCTCCATAGTTTTAGGAAATAGAATTCAGAAAATCAAGTTTGATACATCAATTTCTGAGATTATGAGACAAATATTTTTATTTTTTGCTCCCTATGTAATCTTTCAGGAATATCGCACAAAATCAACATTTTTACTTGATATTTAGGGTCATGTTAACATCACTTCCTATACTAGCACAAAAATATAGAAGTTCACTGTAGAGAAAAAAACAAAGAGCTTGTCTCTTGAAGACAGCCTGTCATTACTTGTTCTAATTTACACTCCCAGTCAACTATGGCTAAAAAGCTTTCCTCAGTCACTCTGACACTCTCATTGCTAAAATTAAATACAAGAATGTTTTTTTAAAAATGACCCAGCAATTCCTTTACTAGGTGTATATCCAAAAGACCAAATATCACCTTACAACAAAGGTATTTTCACCAAATTGTTCATTGCAGCTCAATTCATAATTGCCAAGTCATGGAAGAAGGCCAGGTGCCCATCAACTCATGAATGGATTAATAAATTGTGGTGTATGTATACCATGGAATATTATGCAGCCTTAAAAAATATGGAGACTTTACCTCTTTTATGTTTACATGGATGGAACTGGAACATATTTTTCTTAGTAAAGTATCTCAATAATGGAAGAAAAAGTATCCAATTTACTCAGTATTATTATGAAACCAATTTATAATCACACTTTCATAAGAAAGATAAACCACAACTATAGCCCAAGTTGATACAGGGAAGAGGAGGGGAATGGGAGGGGAGGGGGGAGATTCAATGGAAGGAGGGTTAAATGGTGGGATGATTCCTATGGTTCATATTGCAAGGGTACATGTCAAATCTATTAAGTATAGAGTATAAACGTCTTAAAACAATAATTAAGTAAATGAGGTGAAGGCTATATAAACTAGTTTGATATAAGCATTCCTAATTGTATATAAAATCAGCACATTATACTCCATAAGGCATCAATGTATACATGATCTATGTGTTTATGACTTAATATAAAGAAATGACTTGCCATGCCAAAATACACATGCAAATTGAGAGATTAAGTTTTTATAGTCTGATATTTTCTTATGGCATAACTTTCGTAGGGCTATAACAAAAATTACTACAATATGGTGAATTTTAACACAAGAAATTTCGTTTCTTACAATTCTTGAGACCAGGATTTGACATCAAGGTTCTGGAAAGACTATACTATCTCAGAAGTAACTAGATGAGAATGCTTCCTTGCTTCCGGTTTGTGTCAACAGCCAATTTGCTTCCAAGCTCACAAGGCCTCCCTCCTCCCTGAATATCTGTGTCTGTACTTACTGTCTTGTGTAAAGGTATGCTCACTGGATTCAGGGCTCACCATAATCCACTATTATCTCATCTTAATCTTCATTCAATTACATCTACAAAGATTTTATTTTTAAATAAGATCACTTTTGTGGTTGTGGGTAGTCACAAATCAGAGAATATTGTCTATTTCAGAGACAATATTTATCCCACTTTTAACATTTGTGTTACTACATATAATGTCAGAGTTAATTTTCAAAACATGGAAGTGACAAAAAACATCAAACAATCAAATAAGTGGTTTGTTACAACATATTAAAAACTTCGATGAATTACCACACAATTTGAATGGGCTTCTATACTGGAACCACCGAACTCACCTCAAAATAATAAATGTGATTCGTTGGGGGTATAGAGGTGCTCAACAAAATTCTGTTGTGTGATCCATCAACTTCCTGACACTGTCTTTCACATCTTTGTTTCTAAGGCTGTAGATCAAAGGATTCAGCATGGGGATGATGACTGTATAAAATATAGAACCCACTTTGACAATAAGCCATGAGTTCTTAGAATTCGGGACACAGTAAAGGAACAGGACAGTCCCATGGAAAATGGTGATGGCAGTCAGGTGGGAAGCACAAGTGGAGAAAGCTTTCTGGCGCCCACCAGCAGAAGGCATTCTCAGGATAGTGACAAAGATGAGGATATAAGTACTGAGGATGATTCCCAGGCTACTGACCTCATCAAACATGGCAATGACAAAACACAGTACTTGGCTGATGGAAGGGTCAGAGCAGGAGACAGAGACGATGACAGAGTGCTCACAGAGGAAGTTATTGATGATGTTGGAGCCACAGAAGGATAATGTTAAGAGAAAATAAGTGAGTGTGAGGGAACAGACTATTCCCCACATGTAGGGCCCTGCCACTAAGGATGCACAAAGCTTTGGGGACATGACCACTGTGTAGAGCAGAGGGTTACAAACGGCCACAAACCGGTCATAGGCCATCACGGCCAACATGAAGGTTTCTGCCACCACAAATATGGAAGCAAAGGAGAACTGCATGATGCAGCCCGTGAAGGAGATGGTCCTGTCTTCCACAATCAAGTTCTCCAGCAGTTTGGGTGTCACTGTAGTGGAATAACAGAAGTCAACAAAGGACAAGTGGCTGAGGAAAAAGTACATGGGGGTGTGGAGTTTGGGGTTGACCCTGATGATCACGATCATGCCCAGGTTCCCCAGCACAGTGACCATGTAGATGGTCAGGAACACCAGGAACAGGGGCACCTGGAGATTTGCGTATTCGGAGAAGCCCAAGAGGATAAAAGTGGCTCCAGAACTCTGATTTCCTTCTGCTATCAACATGATTGCTTTTGAAGAAAATCTGAAATAATGATAATAAAAACAATAATTGTCTTATATATTTTCATAATACCCATGCCAGACATTATATCATACCTTAAACTTTATTAATTAAAATTTATTCATATATTAAAATTACATATTAAAGCTTATTAATTTAAATAACCAAGCAACAATATAAATTTTAGAAACTAGTAGATCCATATTTTTAAATATGCAAGTGGAGGCATATATAAGTTAGGAAATTTGTTGGGGTTAGACCTATTCTTAGCAATGAGCTGGGCTTTGAAGTTGATCCTGAGTGACAGAAGTTGGAGGATAGCGTACCCCTCCCCTTATCAACTGGGGTTGTATTTTAATTCCCCAGATAGTAATGTACTGTACATATACTACATTTTTTCCTCTACATACCTGTGCATTAGAAAGTTTTATAAATTAGACACAATGAGAGATTAACAATAAATAGCTAATAACAAAATAGAATACTTAAAATAGCCTGTTAACCTCACTATTTCGTACTTTAGGGACACTTGTAAGTAAACTAAGGGTCACTTGAACACAGGCACTCTGATACAGCTGATCTGATAAAAGAGATGGCTTCTACGTGACCAAGGGGCCGGTGGTATAGACAGACTGGGGAAGCTGGATGAAGGGATGCTTCACATTCGTAGTGGAAAGGATGGCATGAGATTCCATCACACTACTCACAGTGATGCATACTTTAAAACTTTTACATTATTAACTTCTAGAAATTCCCACTTAATATCTTCCAACCACAGTTGACCATGGATCACTATGAAAACACAAGAAGTGAAACTATAGAGAAGGGTGGACCACTGTAGTTTCCTTTGCAATGGATAGGACATAATTCTTCAGTGTTCCAGAAAATGTTCTCAGTTTCCATTATTCTGAAAGTCTCTTCTTTTTAATACAGAAATTAATATAAATTTAGCATTAAAATTACAAAGGATCACAGAGGTAAAACATTAGAGGAGGTGACACTGCCGTAGCTGCATGCCAGATGTTCAGGATGAGGATCAGAGGGAAGGCAGGTTTCATGAGTCATCAGAGGAACTTTTGAGTTTGAAAAATATGTTTGGAAATATAAGAGAATAGTCTTGTGTGTTTGCAACTTTTCTCTTGATTCCATCCATATAATGCAATAATGTAGCAGCCTGATAAAGTGATGAAGGTATACTTTTGACACATTCCTTTCCTGATGTGTTTTCTTTTCTAATGTAACTGTTTTCTCACTGAGTTTCACTGAATCTCTTATCATACTCATCTTAATATCATTTTAACTATCTACTCATTACCTTTAATTTATTATTATTTTTTAACCAAGATACTTTACTAGTATATTATATTATTAAATACGCATCTTATCTCCGAATGGAAAGTAATGTGTTCTTTTGCCTATTCCTTCTATTTTTCTTGACAACAAGCTGGAGAATATTACACTAATTACCAGTGGGTATAGAGTGACCCTCAACATTTCAAGAAGAATAACATTTCCACCCTGGTATTGCAGAAGATTTTGATTGAACCTACATCCATGATTATCTTGTTTTAAGTCACCCCATATATACTATATGTGAAAACATTATTTTGAAAAAGCACAAGTATTTAAAACTCACAGAAGCTCATAAACACAAGTCTCTTTAATTATTTAACAATTATCAAAACAAGTTAAGCCAAGAACTAGCACATCTTTGTTATGTTCAGGATAATAAAAGACTTTGGGTATGAATCACATAAACAAAGAAACTTTTTTGCCTGATCAATGCAACATGAAAGGACATTTATTATCATATTCACAACTGAACAATCTTTCCACCATTCCAAAAAAATGCATCACCTTTAAAAGGGGACAGAATGACAGAGTGCTGATGACAAACCACCAGCATGAAGAAAGCGTGGGCTTCAGAAACATAGATGTAATTTCAGTTTCAGCCTCTGTCATTTGCTGTGTAAATTTTCATAAATTACTCAAACCTTCTTAGCTCCCAATTCTTTATCAACAGGATGAGAATAGTACTGATAGGATAATATTTGTGGCATAGATATGTAAGAATTATGTTGAGAAATTATGCTAACATACTCAGCTCAGAGTCTGACAATTGTGGAGTGCAGGAAATGTAGGCCATCCCACACTCGCTCCTTTTAACTTTTAGTTATATGACTAATTAATTGGTTTTTCAAAAAAAAAAAATGATAAAACATCTACAAACACATCAAGGGCCAAAGTGGGCAGGAATAGACATGTGGGTAAAGATGAAAACGTCAAAGTTTCCTTCAGCTCTTTCTCCTGACCGCTTTCACTCTCCCTGACTCCAAATGCACTGAGAACTACCCTTCAGTAAATTGACACTGTTTTCCCTTCGCTGTGCTGTCTCATAATCATCTTACTCCTTCTGGGGCTCTGTTTCTCATCCCAGGTTTGTGTCCATGGAAGATTTACCAAACTGCTGTCAGGACCCCAGTAGGTAGTGGGAACAGAGACACAGCCAACTTCCCTGCATTGCTCCTGCCCTGCACTGGGAGATAACTGATTCTTCATTCCTCAAGTTTTGTGGGGTTTATGCCAATTTGGGATTAGAAAAATTCAGTTGTTTTCTATGACTTAATGTATCAAATGTTAATTTCTGTGCTTGGTTTTCTCTAAAGCCCTAGTTACTCCCCTGTGTTCAGCCTTCTTTATTCACACCAGTATTCTCAGTTTATAATGAAGAATGCATGCTCATTTATTCTTTGGCTTATTTTATTTAAATTATATATTATGAGGAATATCCTCTTTTCCTAATGCACTGTTGCAGAATTTGCAATACATAAATCCTTGGCTGAAAACCCCTGTCACAGGCTAGCAGGGTTCCTTTTTTTACCCCAGCTATGTCTTCCATATTCTTAGTAAAGTTATAGGTATTATCAGGAAAGGAAAATGTCATGATGTATTCTGTTCACTATTACATTATGCTTATTACTCTTTTTTCTACATGACTTGGAGACAATGCCTGCTTTTATAATATTTCTTAATTTTTTTCAGTGTGACTGTACTATGCAAGGCACGTGGTTGATACCCATTGAAAGCAAAAATCGGGTTGATATCCCAGAGAAAGACAAAGATCAGAGCTCAACAAAACGGAACCTGTGGGAAGATAGATACAGTAGATTTTACTTTAGTCTAATGGAGAGTTTTCTACTTCCAAGGTGGCAGAACTTCAATGTCTTCCAAATGAGAGAAAGATCATACAAGATAAGATACATCACCCATCTGAAACCAACTCACCTGAAGTTACTGTTTTATTTATTAGTAGTCTTGAAGAAAGTTCCCATTAAAAATTAGGCATTAATTTTAAAGTTGGTAAATAAATCAATAGTCCACAATAAATTTCAATGGATGTTCCAGGAATATATGTCTCTCTTGCTAGGAGGAGGACCTCAAGGAAAAGAAGCAGGAGAAGAAGAAAGAGAAAAGATGACAAAAGTTGGGAAGCAGATACTAACTCCTAGGAAGGAAATGTAGGGTGTATGTAAACCTCCATCACCTTGGGGATTCAGACCCAAGAGAACACTACTGTACTGGTTAGTTTTAGAACACAAACTAAGAAATTAGACTAAATTCAGAATGTAATTTCTTCTAAATTACTGGAAACGATGCCTATTTAAGTTTATTTTACTAATTTATTTTGACCTTTGGGCCCTAGAAATACACTAAATCATTCAGAAAATAATGGTAACTACAGTAAAACACAAAGGAAATTAGAAATCAGTGAGAATGCAATAATTAGTACATAACTGTTATTAGTATTTATTGTATTTTTTGTGTGTAGATAGCATGTATACTGTGTCTTGCCAGGTATAAGTAGAATGTACCCTCTGGCTTTTTAATTTAACATGAAATAATGATCATTGCCTTTGAAATCACTGATTCACCTTCTTGAAAATAATTCAGCTTTCCTCTAAATATTTCTAGGCCACACTTCCATGTTTCTATTAATACAATTAAGCCATGATATATCTTTTTGTCCACACCTTCCTAAAAACAAACAAACAAACAAACAAAAAACATGTATTTTGGGAGCAGGTTTGATTCTCTAAAATCACCAGTTGTCAACCAATGTATTGGTTCCACTACATTTCAATATGCCTAGACTCCTGAAAAATTCACTGATGTTTGTCTGGTCATACTCTTTACCAAAGAACACTGAAATAACAAAGGTTGGTGATTATTACAGGGTGCAGGATTTTTCTTATAGATAGCAGGCCTTGGTTAGGCCATGACTCCAGTATCCACATCGTCATTCTCTCACGAGAACTGGCATGATCCAACACTGACAGCTCTGCAACCAGAGCTAGCTTAGAACTCAATTTTTGCATAAGAGCTACTCAAATATCGCAACTTTATGTGTCATTTATATTAATTTTTTTGTGCTGCACAATAAATTACTACTGTCTTAGTGGCTTAAACTAATACACACTTTCATATCATAGTTTCTGCAAGTTAGAAATTATGGTACAGCTAACCTGGGGTTTGGGCAATCTATGATTTTGTCCAGGTCCTTACCCTTAGTTGGAACAAGTTCCAGGCTCCATATTCAACTCCGTGAGGTCCCACTATTACATTCTTTATCACCATCCCCAGATAGTGATAATGATGAGTACCCATAATGAGTACAATCTCCCCAGTAGCAAGTGGGCCTGGGTGGATACACTTTAATCTTTCATTATTGCTCACATTATCTTAATAAATTACTTCCCCATCATCATTTGACCATAATGGTAAGCCTGCTACAACTGCTCTGTCTGCTTAGAAAATTTATTGGGTCAAAAATAAAATAATACTCAGACTTAGTATTCTTCTGGGTAGCAGCTCAATTCACAATCACAAAGATGTGGAAACAACCCAAGTGCCCATCAACCCATGAATGTATTAATGAACCGTGTTATATGTATGCCATAGAATGCTATTAACTCATAGAAAAGCTGGAGACTTTACATCTTTGTATTTACCTGGATAGAGTTGAAGAACATTCTTCTTAGTAAAGTATCTCAAGAATGGAAAAACAAGCATCCAATGTACTCAATACTGATTTAAAGCAAGGAGATAGATAGCTACAGGCCCACACAAGAGAAAAACACAATTAAATTCAAGAAGGAGGGCGCAAGGGTCATGAATCCCCCACTTAATGGATACAGTGTAGAGGTATATGGCATATACCTCCTGGATGAAGGACTCAAATACACCTAGGACTTTTCTGAACAAAAGCAAAAGATGTAACCTAATCGTATGTACTCATATGTTAACCTGACATCAAACAAACAAACAAAAAAAACAAAATAAATGTATATGTTTGATTAGATTCTTGCTCTTCAGAGTATGGTCCAAGTTCCAGTAACACGGCATCCCTTGAGATCTTCTAGAAATGCAGACAGATCCACTGTACCAGAATCTGCATTTTACATCTTCTAGATTTTTGAATGTATATTAAAATCCAAAAATAACTCATTTTGATTACCTTTGATTTGATGGAAATTCTGGTGATGTAGTAAGATAATTTAGTTAATTAAAAATAAATAAAAAAACATTTATTTTTTTCTAATTTTTCTATGTGGTATTTTATCACCTTTTCTCCTCTTTCATTAACAATCCAAAGATCAAAGAGAACTCACCTTTTCTCCACATACAAGCTAATGAATCAGAAGGAAAGTAGTACATTTATTCTGTAGCATAATAATTGATAATACTTCCATTTTATAAATACATTGAAAGAAGAATATATATTTGACATCCTTAAATAGCACATCACACATACAACACATACACAAAAAAATACACAGAAATACACGATCCATGGTGACATTTAAGTTGTGAGTTTTTATTTCATTTCCCAAAGTGAACAAACTTGCAGTTGCATTATCTGGTGCCTTAGTAACTGGCCAGAAATATGGTCAAGTTATTTGTGATCCCTAGTTTAAAAGTAATGAAAATTAAGAATAAATTTCTACTTCTTCAAATCATATAATTGTCTATCTGCTCACATAATACAAGGTTTGGTGATATAAACTTAAAATTATAAGGTGAAGTTAAGCTTTATTTGACATGATCAGGTAACTCTGAGAAAATGATTAATATTTAATCACTGAGGTGACATGAAGCAACAATATCCGGTGCTTACACAGTGCATGTCCTGGGGAACCTTGTGTGACAAAAACCATGATAAGCAAGAGATAAACAGAAGTAATGTTTTGATTCTTTTTTCTTACTCAGCCAGTTACTGGTTTAAGACAAACACATAATTGAAAAATGTAAAGGATCTTAGAATCGAAACAAATGCAACCATGCCTGACAGGAAAATATCATTCTGTACAGATAAAGAGTGTAATCAAGTAATTATTAACTTTAAAATAAAAAGAAGGGTTATAAAAACTGTTTCTAAAATTTATCACGATGCCCACTGTGCTAGAAAATGCAATTTAAACAATGAAATTTGATGAATTTATTTGTGAGATTAACAAGTGATTATTTCTCCCTTGATAAACTCCCAGGAATATCAGATGTAATCAACATTTACAATGGATATCATGTTTAACATCACTTTCTATATTATAATAAATATTAGGACATTCTTGGGGAGAAAGGAGTAAAGAACTTAGTAGATGTTTAGAGACAGTGCCCAGACTGTCATGACTCTTCCAAATGCACACTCCTCTATAGCTTTTTAGATTTCCTCTGTAACTCTGATAATTCTCATTGCTAAAATTAAGTTGAAGGCTACTATTTAAAAATGATTTTTTTCTGCACTATATAAGTTGAGGTGCTGAGGTTTCATGGTCTGTTATTTTCTTGTTGCATAGGATTCCTAGGCTTGTCATAAAAATTTATCACCTATTTGGGAACTTTAAGCAATGGAAAATTATTTTCTCACAATTCTTGAGAGAAGAAGTCTGAAACCAAGGTTCTGGGAAGACAATGTTCCATCTGAAAGAAGTGGGGAGAATTTTTTCTCTCCTCCTGGTTTGTGGCAGCAAACTGAGGATTTGTGTCTACTTTCACTTGGCCTTCGTCTCTGTGTAGCTCCGTGTCGTCATTTACTGTTCCATGTAAGGACATGCTCACTGGACTTAGGGATCACCTCAATCCATTATTATCTCATCTTGGTCATTACTCAATTTTATCTGTGATAATATTATTCAAGAATATGTTTACTTCTGAGATTTGGGGTGGATGTAAACAGTTGAAGGGACAGTATCCATCCCGCTTGTAATGCCTACTTCACATATGATGCACAGCTATTTTTTCTGAATATTGATGAGAATAAAAATCAAATTATTAAATAAGTTTTACTATAATAAATTCAAAGCTCTGCTGAATTATTTAAATAATTTGAATCATTCCTTTTACTAGAAAAATTTAACATACTTCAACATAATAAATATGATTCCTTTGGGGGATAAAATTGGTCAACAAAATTGTATTCGGTGATTCATCAACTTCCTTACACTCTCTTTGACGTCTTTATTCCTCAGGCTATAGATCAAAGGATTCAGCATGGGGATGATGACTGTATAAAATACAGAACCTACTTTGACAATGAGCCAGGAGTTTTTGGAGTTGGGTACACAATAAAGGAACAGGACAGTCCCATGGAAAATGGTGATGGCAGTTAGGTGGGAGGCACAGGTGGAGAAAGCTTTTTTGCGCCCACCAGCAGAAGGCATTCTCAGGATAGTGACAAAGATGAGGACATAAGTAGTGAGGATGATTCCTAGGCTGCTCACCTCATCAAATATGGCAAAGACAAAGGAAAGCACTTGGATGATGGACGGGTCAGAGCAGGAGACAGAGATGATGACAGAGTGCTCACAGATAAAATTGTTGAGGATGTTAGAGCCACAGAAGGATAATGTTAAGAGAAAATAAGTGAGTGTGAGAGAGCAGACTATTCCCCATGCATAGGGCCCTGCCACTAAGGATGCACAGAGATCTGGAGACATGACCACTGTGTAGAGCAGAGGGTTACAAACTGCCACAAACCGGTCATAGGCCATCACGGCCAACATGAAGGTTTCTGTCACTGCAAATGTGCAGGCAAAGGAGAACTGTGTGATGCAGCCCGTGAAGGAGATGGTCCTGTCTTCCACAACCAAGTTCTCCAGCAGTTTAGGTGTCACCGTGGTGGAATAACAGAAATCAACAAAGGACAAGTGGCTGAGGAAATAGTACATGGGGGTGTGGAGTTTGGGGTTGACCCTGATGATCACAACCATGCCCAGGTTCCCCAGCACAGTCACCGTGTAGACGATCAGGAACACCAGGAACAGGGGCAGCTGGAGGTTGGTGTATTTGGAAAAGCCCAAGAGAATGAAGGTGGCTCCAGAACTCTGATTTCCTTCTGCTAACTGCATGATCATTGACTAAGATCTGAAATAATGATAATAAACATAAAAATTAACTTGTACACTTATGTTCTAGACCTGGTACTAAATGTTTAGAAAATTGTAATTTAGATATCCAGGTAACCATATGCATTATCAAAACAAGTAGCCCCACAATTTTTATATGAGCATACTGGGCTACATATACATTAAGTAACTTATTTGATGTTAGACAGATTCTTAGTGGTGAACTAGATGGTGACACTGATCCTAAGTGGTGAACCTTGACATATAGTGGATCCCATAATCCACTAGGGACGTGTTTCAAGATACCCAGATGATGCTGGAACCACAGATTTTAAGAAACTCTGTAAATGCCATGACTTTTCCGTATATACTTAGCTGTGATAAAGTTTTATAAAAGAGGCACAGTGAGAGAATAATAATAATAACTAATAATTAAATAGACAAATTATAGTAACACCATGTTTACATCACTATTTTTGGACTTTAGAGGTCTTATGAAGTAAAATAAAGATGAACACAGACACTATCATACAGCAACAGGTGACCAGATAAAGGAGGTGTCTTCTAAGCCACCAAAGGGATTTACGCTGGACAATGGGATAACTCACATTCACAGAATGTAGACCTGCACTATTAAAATTGGGGCATAATTTAACACAAAAAAATTGGTTTTCTTATAGCATTTCTCACTTATTTTTTTTTCCAACCATTGTTAACCACAGGTATCTGAAACCACAGGAAGTGAAACTAAGGCTATTTCCCCTTTATTCCATTTTCCTTTGGCTGTGCTATCTCCTAATCATCTGACTCTTTCTGGTGCTATGTTCCTCATCTCAGGTTTGTGCTTTTGGAAGATTTACCAAACCATCATCATTACTGTAGTAGATTATGGGATCAGAGACACAGCCGACTTCCCTGCAGTGATCCTGCCCTGCAAAGGGAGATCGCTGATTCTTCATCCCTCAAGTTGTAGATTTTATGCCAATCTTGGATTTGAAGACTTCAGTTGTTCTCTATGACTTAATTTATCAAATGTAAATTTCTGTGCTTGGTTTTCCCCAGAGCCCTACCCTAGGTACTTTGTGTATTCAACCATCATTATCAAAACCAGTATTCTCAGTTTATAATGAATAATACATGTTCATTTTTTTTTGCCTATTTGATTTTGATTATGTTTCAACTAAAATTACACTCTTTTTCTAATACACTGATGCAGAATTTGCAATAAATAAAGAAAACCATTGTCACAGGATAGTAGTTTTCTTCTTCTTTTTTTTTAATCCAGCAATATTTTCTACATTCTTATAGACTTATAGGTATATTATCAGGAAAGGAAAATGTCCTGGCACCTTCTGTTCACTATTAATTTATGACTATTATGCCTTCCTTTCTACATTATTTTGAGAATTTTCTAATTTTCTAATAGCCATTAAATTATTTCAGGGTGATTGCCCTAGGCTAGGTACACGGTGATACCCCAAAAGCAAAAATCGCGTTTGATACTCCAGAGAAGGACAAAGAGATCAGAGCTCAACAAACTGAACACTTGGGAAGATAGATGCAGTAATTTTCACCTTTAGACTAATGGATAGCTTTCTACTTCCAACAGGGCAGGACTTCACTCTTCCCCAAATGAGAGAAAGATGACACAAGATAAGATACATTACCCATGTGAAACCAACTCACGTGAAGATCCTGTTCTTATTTACTTGTAGTATCTAAAAAAGTTTCCACTATAATTTAGGCATGAACTTTAAAGTTGGTATATAGACCAATAGTCCACAATATATTTAAATGAATTTCCCAGGAATTTATTCCTCTGTTAATACCCACAGAAACTCATGGCAAGGTATGAGGAGGACAAAGAACAAAGATAAAGGGTGGATAGTTGATTTTTACTCCTGGGAACAATATTTAGGCTTCAGGTATACCTCTATCACCTTGGGGATTTAGACCCAAGAGATAATTATTGCACTAGTTATTTTTAAACACAAACTGAGAAGTTAGCTAAATGCCTTCCTGTTTTCTTCTAAATCACTAGAGACCATGCCATTTTAACTTTATTTTATTAATTTATTTTAAAAATTTTATCATGGAAAATAATTTTTCTGTGCTGTCCTTTATTACCCTCTTTTCTCTTTCATTAAAAAACAAGAGATCAAAGAGAGCTCACCCTTTTCCCCACATATAAGTTAATGTACCAGGAAGTGTGTAATAAATTTGTTCTCAATGGTAATGATTGATAATCCTGAATTTGTTTCAAATTTGTTGAAAGGGGAAGGGCATCCTTAAGTAACATAACACTATACACACATACAAACTCAATCATGTTCAAATAAAAGTTGTAGGTTTTTATTTCTTTGCCCAATGTCAACAAACTTGGACTCACATTATCTGAAAAATGTACAATATTGTGCATTAGTAATTGGTCAGAGTTATGGTAAAGTTATGTGTGACACATGATTTATAATTTTTAAAAAAATGTAAGAACATAAAAGCTGACCCTTTCTGTACAAAAAATAGAAAAATTAACGTGGCATCATGGCAGATGCCTGCACTTCCAGGTACCTAGGAGGCAGTGGCAGGAGGATCAGTTAAACCCATGAGTCTGAAGTTGCTGTGAGTTAAGCTGATACCATGACACTCCAGCCTGAGTGGCAGAGTCAGACTCTGTCTCAGAAAAGAATACAAAATCTGTTTCTTTTATGTTTTATAATTGTCTGTTTCCTCACAAATATAAGACTAGGTTTAATCATATACCTTCAAAATATAAGTTGAAGTTAAGCTCCACTTGACAGGAACATGGTCACTCTGGGAAAATGATTAATATTTAATCACTCAAGTGATGTGAAACAGCATCAGGTGCCTACACATGGTAAAGCCTGTGGAAACTTGTGAACAAACCATGATAAACAGAGATGACATCTTGATTTTTTTTATAACTCAGTCACAGGATTAAGCCAAACACATGAATAATCAATTTAAGGAATATTGGAATCAATACATCCACAACCATTCTGTGCAGGTAAAAAAATCATTCTGTGCAGGTAAAAAAATCATTCTGTGCAATCTACTAATTATTAACCTTAAGAAGCAACAAAGGATTATGGAAATTGCTTCTGCGGTGTACCATGATGTCCACTGTTATATAAATAAATATAATTATAAAAAATATAATTATAAAATAAATATAAGTAAATATAATCATAAAAAATGAGTTTTACAAATCAATTTTTGAATTTTGTGAATTTGATAGGTGATGTTTTTATTATTTTTCCTCTTGGCAATCTTTCAGGACCATCACATAAGATCAACATTTATACCTCATTTCTGGCATTATGTTCAAGATCACTTTCTATGCTATTGAAGCGTTTGAAGGTATGACTGGGGTGATGGCCCCAAGAAGAAAAGAAGGCCAGTCTGGGGATCAAGGAGAAGTTTTATTAAGAGAAAAAGCAGAGAACAGTCTGACCAGAAGGCAGCTACCTCTCACACAACTTCAAGAGGTTTTTGTTAACTTTCTCAGTGTAGCTGTCATGTGCAAGGGGTTCAACAGGAGAGTAATTCTCTTCTGTAGAAAGACTGGTCTTTACTTTAAGAGCTAACTTTGAAGTTACTCTTTTCTGTGAATAGGACCAGGAACTTATTTCTGAAGCCATCCAGGGCCAGGTGGAAACTGACTGTTCCTTTGTATCCCAGAAACACTGGCTTAAAGCATTCCAACTGCTATGCTGATGCAGTTGGTTTCTGGCCAGCTTTTTCTCACTAGCTCCCTCCTAAAATGGCTTTACTCTTGTCAGGGTGGGAGGATTCCTTTCCCACAGCTATAATAAATGTAGGGGAGTTTCTTGGGGACAAAGGAATAAAGAACGTGGTAGGCTCCCAGAGTCAGTGGCACAACTGTCAATACTTATTCTTCCAAATGCATTTGAAGGAATAAGCTGTCGTTTTTTTGCATTTGCACTATATGTCTGATATTCTTATTACTAAAGTTAAGTTGAAGGACATTTAAAATTATTTGCCATGCAATAAATAAGTGTGAGAGACTAAGGTTTTATGGGCTCATATGTTCTTGTTAGATATGTTTCCTAGGCCTTCGTACAAAAATTATGACCAATGTGATGGTTTTATAAAATAGAAGTTTCTTTTCTCACAATTCTTGAAATCAAGGTTCTGGCAAGACTATGTTACCTCAGAAGGTACAAGGCGAGAACTCTTGCTTGCCTCCAGTATGTGTCAACAAACTGCCAATTTGCTCCCATCTTCACCAGGCCTTCCTCCCTCTGTACATCCATGTTGTCCTTTACTGCCTCCCATAAAGTAACCTTCATTGGATTTAGGGATCACCTCACTCCACTACCATCTCATCTCAGTCATTACTAAATTTTATCTCCAAAGACTTCATTTATAAATAACATCACTTCTGAGATTCTGGTGAGGGCACATATTTTAAGGTACAATATGCATCCCACTTGTAACACATATGGCTAATAGCAATAATTTTTTTGAAAATATTGACAGGAATAAAAATCATGCAGTCAAATACATTTTTATACAATATATTTAAACCTGTTACTAGTAAAATCCCTAAATACTTTGAATCATCCTCTATTTCAGAATCATTGAACATCTCAATATAATAAATCAGATTCCTTTTGTGGTAATAAGTGCTTAACTAATTTGTGTTGGGTGACTCATCAACTTCCTGACACTCTCTTTCACATCTTTGTTCCTCAGGCTGTAGATCAAAGGATTCAGCATGGGGATGATGACTGAATAAAATACAGAACCCACTTTGACTATGAGCCATGAGTTTTTAGAGTTGGGTACACAATAAAGGAACAGGACAGTCCCGTGGAAAATAGTGATGGAAGTCAAGTGGGAGGCACAGGTGGAGAAAGCTTTCTGGCGCCCACCAGCAGAAGGCATTCTCAGGATAGTGACAAAGATGAGGACATAAGTAGTGAGGATGATTATCAGGCTGCTCACTTCATCGAATATGGCAATGATCAAAGAAAGAACTTGGATGATATAGGGGGCATAGCAGGAGACAGACATGATGACGGAAAACTCACAGAAGAAATTGTTGAGGATGTTAGAACCACAGATGGATAGTCCTATGAGAAAATAGGTGAGTGTCAGAGAACAGAATATACCCCACACGTAGGGTATAGCAACTAAGAGTGCACAGAGCTTTGGGGACATGACCACTGTGTAGAGCAGAGGGTCACAAACTGCCACACACCGGTCGTAGGCCATCACGGCCAACATGAATGTTTCTGTCACTGCAAATGTGCAGGCAAAGGAGAACTGCATGATGCAGCCCGTGAAGGAGATGGTCCTGTCTTCCACAACCAAGTTCTCCAGCAGTTTGGGTGTCACCGTGGTGGAATAACAGAAGTCAACAAAGGACAAGTGGCTGAGGAAATAATACATGGGGGTGTGGAGTTTGGGGTTGACCCTGATGATCACAACCATGCCCAGGTTCCCCAGCACAGTCACCATGTAGACGGTCAGGAACACCAGGAACAGGGGCACCTGGAGATCAGCGTATTCGGAGAAGCCCAAGAGGATAAAGTTGGATCCAGAACTCTGATTTCCTTCTGTTAATATCATGATTGTTGAATAAAATCTAAAATAATGGTTATATAAATAATAATTATTTTATATAATTATACTGTAATATTTGCAGTGTTCTAGACATTGTGCTAAAACATTAGAACATTTTAATTTAGATATCCAAATAACATTATTATGCCTTATAAAAGCAGGTGACCTCATAACTTTTATATAAGCAAACTGGGTCTCATATACATTAAAGAACTTCTTTGTGGTTAGATTCTTAGTGATGAACAAGATTGTGATGTTGATCCTGTGTAGCAGAACTTGAACTATATTGGACCTCCTGATCCACTATGTATGTGTTTCAAGATTCCGAGTGGATGACTGAAGCACAGATTGTAAAAAACTGTAAATACCATCATTTTTCCTATGTATACTTACCCATAAGAAAGTTTTGTAGAATAGGCACAGTAAGAGATTAACAATAGTAACTAATAATAAAATAGACAAATCATAGTAACACCATGTCAGCATAACTATTTTTGCACTTTAGAGGTCTTACGAAGTAAAATAAGGATGACTTGAACACAGGCACTGTCATACAGCAACAGGTGATTAGATTAAGGAGGTGGCTTCTAAGCCAAGCCACCAAGAGGATTTACGCTGGACAAGGGGATAATTCATATCGCACGCAGGATATAGATCTGCTCTATTCAAAATGGGGCATAATTTAATGCAAATAAATGGGTTTTCTTATGGAGTTTCTCACTTATTTTTTCTAAGCATTTTTAACCACAGGTTTCTGTAGTGGTGAAACCTGTGATTAACAATGAAGTTAAACTAAGGCTATTTCCCCTTTACCCTGTTTTGTCTTTGCTGTGCTGTCTCCTAATCATCTGATTCTTTCTTGGGCTCAGTTTCTCATCCTGGGTTTGTGCCTATAGAAGATTTGCCAAACTGTCATCATTATTGCAGTAGATTATGGGAGCAGAGACACAGCCAACTTGCCAGTAGTGCTCCCGCCACCCTCTGGGAGATCATTGATTCTTCATCCCTCAAGTTTTATGATTTTTATGCCAATCATGGATTTGAAAACTTCAGTTGCTCTCTATGACTTAATTTACCAAACGCAAATTTCTGTACTTGGTTTTCCCCAGAGCCCTACCCTAGCTACTCCGTGTATTCAACCTTCTTTATCCACACCAGTATGCTCAGGTTATAACGAACAATGCATCCTCATTTATTTTTTTGCCTATTTGATTTTGATTATGTTTCACCTAAAATTACTCTTTTAACCAATACACTGATGCAAAATTTGCAATAGATAAAGCCTTAGATGAAAACCATTGTCACAGGATAATAGTGTTCCTTTTTTTAATCGAGAAATATTTTCTACATTCTTGTAGACTTACAGGTATATTATCAGGAAAGAAAAATGCCATGGCATATTCTGTTCACATTAATTTATGCCTTCAATGTTTTTCTTTCTACATGATTTTGAGAAGTTCCTGGTTTTATAATAACCATTGAATTATTTCAGTGTGATTGGCCTATGCTAGGCACATGGTTGATACCCCAAAAGCAAAAATCGAGACTGATATACCAGAGAAGGACAAAGAGATCAGAACTCAAGAAACTGAACTGTTGGGAAGATAGATTCAGTAACTTTCACCTTTAGACTAATGGATAGCTTTCTACTTCCAACGGGGCACGACTTCACTCTGCCCCAAATGAGAGAAAGATGACACAAGATAAGATACATTACCCATGTGAAACCAACTCACCTGAAGATCCTGTTCTTATTTACTTGTAGTATCCAAGAAAGTTTCCACTACAATTTAGGTATTAATATTAAAGTTAGTAAATAGAGCAATAGTCCATAATAAATTTCAGGAATTTTCCAGGAATATATTCCTCTGTTAATATCCATAGAAACTCATGGCAAGGTATGAGGAGGACAAAGAACAAAGATAAAGAGTGGGTAAGTAGATTTTTACTCCTGGGAGCAATATTTGGGCTTCATGTATACCTCCATCGCCTTGGGGATTTAGACCCAAGAGAACACTACTACACTAGTTACTTTTAAACACAAACTGAGAAATTAGCTAAATGCCTTCCTGTTTTCTTCTAAATCACTGGAGACGATGCCTCTTTAACTTTATTTTACTGATTTATTTTGAAATTTTACCATGGAAAATATACAAATTCACTTAGAAAACATGGTGACTGTAATAAAACACAAAGGAAATAACAAATGGATGAGAACGCAGCAATGACGAGGTGACTGCTGTTACTATGTTCTGTATTGTATTTCTGTCTCTACGTAGCATGTGTGTTGTGTCTTGAGATGTATAAACAATAGCATGTGCATTCTGGCTTTTGAATTTATCACAAAATACTCATTATTATAATTGGAATCATTGATTCACTTCTTTGCAAGTGATTTATGTTTCCTTCTAAATATGACCAGGCCACTCTTCAAAGCTTATGACATTTATGATAATTAAAATCACGTTACTGTCAATAGAAGAAAGTAGAAATAAGGAGTTTATTTTTACCATCTCTAGAAACTCTACACCAGTTGAATTTTATCCAAAATAAAAATACATATGTGTTTTGATTCTGGTTCTGCAGAGTGTGGTCTGAGGTCCAGTAACAGCAGCATCATGTGGAGTCTACTGGAAACGCAGAATGACGGCTTCCCTGTAGATCCTCTGCACCAGGATCTGCATTTGATGTTTCCAGATGACTTGCATGTACACTAAAGTCTGAAAATCATTCAAATGGATTACCTTTCAGTTGAAGGAAATTCTGATGATTTATAAGATACTTCAATGAATTAAAGGCAAATAAAAATATTTATTTTAATTTTTCTGTGCTATTCTTTATTACCCTCTTTCCTCTTTCATTAACAAACCAGAGATCAAAGAGAGCTCACCCTTTTCCCACATGCAAGTTAATGTACCAGGAAGCATGTCATAAATTTATTCTCAAGGGTAATGATTGATAATGCTGAGTTCATTACAAATGTGTTGAAAGGGGAAGGGCATCCTTAAGTAACATAACACTATACACACACAAACTCAATCATGATCAAATAAAAGTTGTAAGTTTTTATTTCAAGTCAACAAACTTGACTCACATTATCTGAAAAATGTACAATATTATTCATCAGTAATTGGCCAGAATAATGGTAAAGTTACTTGTGATACCTGATTACAACTAAAGAAAGTACGAATAAAAAAATCTTACTCCATCTCTACAAAAAATAGAAAAATTAACGTGGCATCATGGCAGACACCTGTACTTCCAGGTGCCTAAGGGGCAGTGGCAGGAGCATCAGTTAAACCCGTGAGTCTGAAGTTGCTGTGAGTTAAGCTGATACCATGACACTCCAGCCTGAGTGGCAGAGTCAGACTCTGTCTCAGAAAAGAATACAAAATCTGTTTCTTTTATGTTTTATAATTGTCTGTTTCCTCACAAATATAAGACCAGGTTTAATCATAAACCTTCCAATAATAAGGTGAAGTTAAGCTCCTTTTGACAGGAACATGGTAACTCTGGGAAAACGATTAATATTTAATCACTCAAGTGATGTGAAGCAGCATCAGGTGCCTACACATGGTAAATCCTGTGGAAACTTGTGAACAAACCATGATAAACAGAGATGATATATTGATTTCTTTTTTTTTTTTTTGTAACTCAGTCACTGGATTAAGCCAAACATGTGAATAATCAGTTTAAAGACTATTGGAATATTGGAACATTCACAACCATTCTTTAGAGAACAAAAATCATTCAGTGCAGAGAAAAAGTGTAATCTACTAATTATTAACCTTAAGAAGCAACACAAGATTATGGAAATTGCTTCTGCAATGTATCATGATGTCCACTGCTTTAGTAAATATAATTTTAAAAAATGGGTTTTGCAAATGAATTTTTGAATTTTGTGAATTTGACAGGTGATGTTTTTATTATTTTTCCTCTTGGCGATCTTTCAGGACCATCACATAAGATCAACATTTATATCTCATTTTCAGCATTATGTTCAAGATCATTTTCTATGCTATTGAGGCATTTTAAGGTACGATTGGGGTGATGGTACCCAAGAAAGACAGAAGGCCAGTCTGGGAATCAAGGAGAAGTTTTATTAAGAGAAAAAGCAGAGAACAGTCTGACCAGAAGGCAGCTACCTCTCACACAACTTCAAAAAGCTTTTTTTTAACTTTCTCAGTGTAGCTGTCATGTGCAAGGGGTTCAACAGGAGAGTCATTCTCTTCTGTAGAAAGACTGATCTTTGCATTAAGAGCTAACTTTGAAGTTACTCCCTTCTGTGACTAGGACCAGGAACTTATCTCTGAAGCCATCCAGGGCCAGGTGGGAACTGACCGTTCCATTGTTTCCCAGGAACACTGGCCTTAAAGCATCCAAGAGTGTGGGGAGGGGGGTGCTATGCTGATGCAGTTAGTTTCTGGCCAGCTTTTTCTCACTAGCTCCCTCCTAAAATGGCTTTACTCTTGTCAGGGTGGGAGGATTCCTTTCCCACAGCTATAATAAATGTAGGGGAGTTTCTTGGGGACAAAGGAACAAAGAACATGGTAGGCTCCCAGAGACAGTGGCACAACTATCAATACTTATTCTTCCAAATGCATTTGAAGGAATAAGCTGTCATTTTTTTGCATTTGCACTATAGGTCTGATATTCTTATTACTAAAATTAAGTTGAAGGACATTTAAAAATTATTTGCCATGACAATAAATAAGTGTGAGAGACTAAGGTTTTATGGGCTCATATGTTCTTGTTAGATATGTTTCCTAGGCCTTCGTACAAAAATTATGACCAATGTGATGGTTTTATAAAATAGAAGTTTCTTTTCTCACAATTCTTGAAATCAAGGTTCTGGCAAGACTATGTTACCTCAGAAGGAACAAGAGGAGAACTCTTGCTTGCCTCCAGTATGTGTCAACAAACTGCCAATTTGCTCCCATCTTCACCAGGCCTTCCTCCCTCTGTACATCCATGTTGTCCTTTACTGCCTACCATAAAGTAACCTTCATTGGATTTAGGGATCACCTCACTCCACTACCATCTCATCTCAGTCATTACTAAATTTTGTCTCCAAAGACTTTATTTATAAAGTCACTTCCAAGATTCTGGTGAGGGCACATATTGTTAAGGTACAATATGCATCCCACTTGTAACACGTATTACATCACATACGGCCCACAGCATTTATTTTTTCTAAATATTGACAGGAATAAAAATCAGGCAGTCAAATACATTTTTATACAATATATTTAAACCTGTTCCAAATAAATTCACTAAATAGTTTGAATCGTCCCCTCTTTCAGAATCGTTGAACACATGTCAATGTAATAATTCTGGTTCCTTTTGGGATAAGAAGTGCTTAACAAAATTATGTTGGGTGGTCCATTAACTTCCTGACACTCTCTTTCACATCTTTGTTCCTCAGGCTGTAGATCAAAGGATTCAGCATGGGGATGATGACTGAATAAAATACAGAACCCACTTTAACTATAAGCCATGAGTTTTTAGAGTTGGGTACACAATAAAGAAAGAGGACAGTCCCATGGAAAATGGTGATGGCAGTTAAGTGGGAGGCACAGGTGGAGAAAGCTTTCTGGCGCCCACCAGCAGAAGGCATTCTCAGGATAGTGACAAAGATGAGAACATAAGTAGTAAGGATGATTATCAGGCTGCTCACTTCATCAAATATTACAATGACCAAAAAAAGAACTTGGATGATATAGGGGGCATAGCAGGAGACAGACATGATGACGGAAAACTCACAGAAGAAATTGTTGAGGATGTTAGAGCCACAGATGGATAGTCCCATGAGAAAACAGGTGAGTGTCAGAGAACAGAATATACCCCACATGTAGGGTATAGCAACTAAGGATGCACAGAGCTTTGGGGACATGACCACTGTGTAGAGCAGAGGGTCACAAACTGCCACAAACCGGTCGTAGGCCATCACGGCCAACATGAAGGTTTCTGCCACAGCAAATATGCAGACAAAGGAGAACTGCGTGATGCAGCCCGTGAAGGAGATGGTCCTGTCTTCCACAACCAAGTTCTCCAGCAGTTTGGGTGTCACCGTGGTGGAATAACAGAAGTCAACAAAGGACAAGTGGCTGAGGAAATAGTACATGGGGGTGTGGAGTTTGGGGTTGACCCTGATGATCACAACCATGCCCAGGTTCCCCAGCACAGTGACCATGTAGACGGTCAGGAACACCAGAAACAAGGGCACCTGGAGGTCAGCATATTCGGAGAAGCCCAAGAGGATAAAGTTGGATCCAGAACTCTGATTTCCTTCTGCAGATATCATGATTATTGAATCAAATCTAAAATAATGATTATATAAACAATAATTATCTGATATAATTATACTATAATAGTTACTGTGTTCTAGACATTGTGGTAAAACATCAGAACATTTTAATTTAGATATCCAAATAACATTATTATGCCTTATAAGAGCAAGTGACCTCATAACTTTTATATAAGCAAACTGGGCCTTATTTACATTAAAAAACTTATTTGAGGTTGATTCTTAGTGAGGAACAAGATTGTGATGTTGATCCTGAGGGGCAGAACTTGAACTATATTGGACCTTCTGGATCCACTAGGTATGTGTTTCAAGATTCCCAGTGGATGCCTGAAGTACAGATTGTAAGAAACCGTAAATACCATGATATTTCCTATATATACTTACCCCTAAGAAAGTTTTGTAAAATAGGCACAGTAAGAGATTAACAATAATAAATAATAATAAAATAGACCAATTATAGTAGCACCATGTCAGCATAACTATTTTTCTAATTTGAACATAGGCACTATTATATAGCAAAACTTGATCAGATAAAAGAGATGGCTTCTAAGTAACTAAGGGGATTGAGTGGAGACAGGAGGATGATTGATGTCCCAGGCAGTGTGTAGACTGTGAGATTTCATCACTCTATTCAAAATGGGACATAATCTAATGCATGTAAATTGTTTTCTTCTTATAGAATTTCTCACTTATTTTTTCCAACCACTGTTAACCACAGGTAATTGAAACTATAGGAAGTGAAACCATGGCTTACTGGGTACTACTCTTTCTTTTTTCTTTCAGGTGAATAGAAAATTCTTTTACAAGGTTGTGAAAGCGTTATGTTCACAGTTTCCTCATTCTGAAAGTCCATAGTGTTTAGGACTATACATGTAGCGATGCATATAAATGTAGTATAATGGAACAAGAGCAACCGAAGAGATGCGGAGCCGTAGCTACACGGCAGATGCTCAGTCTGTGGATCATACGGAAGGCAGCTTGTCTGAGGCATCAAAGGAATTTTTGAATTTGTAAAATATGTTTAGGCCTTGGAGGAAATATAGCCTTGTATACCTGAAAACTTTCTGTTGATTCCATTCTTATACTGCAAACATTTTCTTTGCTTAAATAACATATCATCCTGATTAGACAATGAAGGTGTATTTTGACATGTTCCTTTCAATTTTTTGTTTTCTTTCCTACTTAAGTTCTTTCTCAGTTTCTCTGATGCTCTTAACAGACACCCCCAGAGGCCTTGCTCATTATCTATTAATTGCTTTTTGACTTATTATTTTTAAATTGGCTCTCTATGCCAGTGTATTACAATATCCACAGAAACTGTGAATTAAACTGTAATATAAACAGTGATTTGTCCAACCCTTTTGTTGTTCTTGAGAGCAAGCTGAAGAATATGGTAAAAATCACAGTGGTTACATAAGGATCCTCCAATGCGCCAGTGATAGGAACATTGGCCACCCTAGGTACTGAAGAGGCTTTTGATTGAACCTATATATGTAATCATCTAATTTTGAGTCTCACAAACTATGCTACATTGGGAATGTTATTTAGAAAAAGCACAAGTATTCAAGTTGTCATTAATTATTTAATAATGGTTCTAAAATTAAGTTGAATCAATACCAAGCACAACTCTGCAATGTTCACATTAATAAAAGACTCTGAGTATGAATCACATAAATGAAGATATCATTTATGTCTCACCAGTTCAAAGAGGAAAGAAATTATCATCTCCTTCACAGCTCGACACTATTTATGACAGTAAAAATCAAATAAATAAAATTAAATGAACTTTCTTTATGGGGGAAAGGGAATGATAAAATGCTGATGACACCAGCAGAGTGAAGGAAGCATAAGCTCTGCAAACGTAGATTTAATTTCAATTTCGGGCTTTGTTCTTTGCACTTTTAGTATTATTATTATATTATTTAGAGACAGAGGCTCACTTTGTCACCCTTGGTAGAGTGCTGTAGTGTCACAGCTCACAGCAACCTCAAACTCTTGAGCTTAGTGATTCTCTTGCCTCACTCTCCCAAGTAGCTGCAACTACAGGCGCCGCCACAACGCCCGGTTCTGTCCTTTGCACTGCTTTGTCAGTAAGATGATGATACTAGCAATTGGATCGTACGTTTTTCATAAGTACGTAAGAATTGCATTGAGAAACGATGCCAATGAATTCAGCTCAGATGCTGACAATTGCAAAGTCCAGAAAATGCAGGCTACCCCATTCCAACAGCTTTAATTTTTAGTTTTATGACTAATTCAGTGGATTTGACAATCCCTCTGTCATCATAAAACATCTAGAAAACACATTAAGGACCAAAGTGGGCAGCAATGTCCATGTGGGTGAAGATGAAAGCACCAAAGTTGACTTCAGCTCTTTTTCTTGGATCTCCATTGCTCCCCCTTACTCCAAATTCACAAAGAGCTTCAATAAATTTGCTCCGTTTTCCCTTTGCTGCGCTGTCTCACAATCATCTGACTCTTTCTGGGGCTCTGTTTCTCATCTCAGGTTTGTGCCTATGGAAGATTTACCAAACCATCATCGTTACTGCAGTAGATTATGGGAGCAAAGACACAGCCAACTTCCCAGTAGTGCTCCTACCCTGTGGGAGATCACTGATTCTTCATCCCTCGTGTTTTGTGGTTTTTATGCCAATCATGGATTTGAAGACTTCAGTTGTTCTCTATGACTTTATTTATCAAATGTAAATTTCTGTGGTTGGTTTTCCCCAGAGCCCTACCCTAGCTACTCCATGTATTCAACCTTCTTTATCCACACCAGTATTCTCAGTTTATAATGCATTCATGCTCATTTATTTTTTTGCCTATTTGATTTTGATTATGTTTCACTTGGAATATACTGTTTTTCTAATACACTGATGAAAAATTTGCAATAAATAAAGCCTTAGATGAAAAACATTGTCACAGGATAGTCGTGTTCCTTTTTTTAAACCAGCAATATTTTCTACATTCTTGTAGATTTATCTGTATATTATCAGGAAAGGAAAATGTTATGGCACATTCTGTTCACTATCAATTTATGATTATTCTTTTCTTTCTGCATGATTCTGAGAAGTTCCTGATTTTCTAATAGCCATTAAATTATTTCAGTGTGATTGTCCTATACTAGGCATGTGGTTGATACCCTGAAAGCAAAAATCGAGATTGATACTCCAGAGAAGGACAAAGATCAGAACAAACTGAACCCTTGGGAAGATAGATTCAGTAGATTTTACCTTTACACTAATGGAACGTTTTCTACTTCCAAAATGGCAGGACTCCACTGTACCCCAAATGAGAGAAAGATAACACAAGATAAAATACATCACCCATCTGAAACCAACTCACCTAAATCCACAATAAATTTCAATGAATGTTCCAGGAATATATTTCTTTCTTAATACCCAGAGAAACTCATGAAAAGGTTGCAGGAGGAGAAGGAAAAAAAGATAAATATTGGGTTGTTGATTTTGACTCCTAGGAACAATATATAAGCTTCATGTATACCTCCATCCCCTGGGGGATTTAGACCCAAGAGAAGATTACTGTACTAGTTATTTTTGGAATACAAACTGCAACATTAGACTAAATGCCTTCCTATGTGGCATGTTGCAGAATATAATTTCTTCTAAATCACTGGTGACAATGCCTCTTTAAGTTACTTTACTAATTTATTTTGAGCTTTTTGATCATGGAAAATATACAAAGTCACTTTAAAAACATGGTATGTAAAATAAAAAGGAAATAAGAAATTTATGAGAATGCAACAAGGAAATGGGGACTGTTGTTAATACTTGTTGTCTTATACCTCTGATTCTACATAGCATGTATGTTGTGTCTTGAGGTTTGTAAACAATGGCAGGTTCATTTTGGCTTTTGCATTTAACACAAAATACCAATCATTGTCTATGAAATCATTGATTCACTCCTGCGAAAGTAATTTATGTTTCCTTCTAAATATGACCAAGTCACTCACTCTGCCAAGCTTAAAATCTGTGTAATTATTAAAAGTTGATAATTAAAATGAAGTTATTGTCAATAGAAAGAAGTAAAAGTGAGTCTGTTTTAGCCATCTCTAGTGATTCTACACCAGCTGGATTTTATCCAAAATAAAAATACATATGTGTTTTCATTCTGGCTCTGCAGAGTGTGGTCTGAGGTCCAGTGACAGAAGCATCACGGGGAGTCTGCTGCACCAGGATCTGCATTTGGCAATGTTTCCAGATAATGTGTGTGCATACAAACGTTTGAAAATCACTCGTTTTGATTAACCTTGACTTGATGGAAATACAGACCATTTGTAAGATACTTTAATGAATTAAAAGTAAACAAAAAATGGATTTTTTCTGATTTTTCTATTCTATCCTTTATCATCTTCTTTCTTTTTTCATTATGAAACCAAAGATCAGTGAGAACTCACCCTTTTCCCACATACAAGTTAATATACCAGAAAGTGCATAAGAAATTTATTCTGAAGGACAATGATTTGTAATGCTGAATTGGTTATACATGTTTTTAAAGAGGAAGGGTGTCTGTTTGACATCCTTAAAGGAGCATAACACCATATGCACACACACAAACACAATCCGTAATGAAGTCAAAATTGTAAGTTTTTATTTCATTCCCTGGTATGAACAGGCTTTGAGTCACATTATCTGAAAAGTATATATTATATTTCATTAGTAATTGACCAGAATTATGCTAGCGTTATTTGTGATCCATGATTTACAAGTAACAGAAATTAAGAACACAAAATTTGACCCCATCTCCACTAAAAATAGAAAAATTAGCCAGGCATTGTGGTGGGCTCCTGGAGTGCCAGCTACTCAAGAGGCTGAGGCAGGAGAATCACTTGAACCCAAGGAGTCTGAGGTTCTATGAGTTAAGCTGATACCATGACACTCAAGCCTGGGTGGCAGAGTCAGACTCTGTCTCTATAAAAGAAGAGAATACAAATTCTGTTTTCTTTTATGTTTTATAATTGTCTATTTGCTCACATATATAAGACAAGGTTTGGTGGTGTACCTTCAAAATATAAGGTTGAAACTAAGCTTTATTTGATATGAACATGGTAACTCTGGAAAACAACTAATCTTTAATCATTCAAGTGATGTCAAGCAACAATATCCAACCATATCAGGATATTGTTGGATAGTGCACGTCCCGAGGAAACTCGATGAGCAAACCATGAAGAGCAAGGGATAAATAGAAATAACATCTCCTTTGTGGGTAGGGGGAGAAAAGCAAAAGCTTTTCTTACAATACAGAGGTCTGGCAACTAAGTTCAAAAACTTGCCACCACTTACATGGGCAGCCCTGTACAAACAGCTTGGTAAGGTTTCATAACCTTGAGATGTCGGTGTCTCACAGCTGTGTTCATATCAACGTGTGATGGTGTCTTCCTGCATGGCATTCATTAGTTTTTTATTTTTATTTTTTATTTCAAGTAAAAATGACAGTATGGATTTGTAGGTTTCATTGTTCTCACTTCCAAGGTAAAGCTCAAGCAGTAGGAGAGCCCTTCACCCAGCAGGCATGTTGAACATTCTCTCATGGTGCACATTAGCTGAGATTCTGCCAATTACCCTCACTCTTCCCCCAGATCACCATCCCCTCTCCCTCCTTTTTGCTCCCTCTTGTTACACTATATTTGTGTTTCATCATTCATATAGGCATGTAATTGTTTATATATAAGGTGGACATAAATCTTATGTACAATTTAAAATACTTTAACATAGTAAATTGAACTTTAACTTCATGAACACTCCAAATTGCTTTCATATTAATATTGAGTACTTTGGATTATTTTCTTCCATTCTTGGGATACTTGACTAAGAAGAATTGTTAAAACTCCATCCAGGTAAAAATAACAGATGTAAAGTCTCCATCTTTTCTTATGGCTGAATAGGATTCCAGGATATATACACACACACATATATATATATCATAGTTTGTTAATCAATTCATGGGTTGATGGGTATTTGGGCTGCTTCCACAGCTTGGCAATTATGAATTTAGCTGCAATAAACATTCTGGTGCAAATGTCTTTGTAGTGAAATTATTTTTGTTCTCCTGGGTAGATACCTACCCTGTTTCCCCAAAAATAAGACATCCTCTGAAAATAAGACCTACTTACAGCAAAGATAAGACGTCCCCTGAAAATAAGACCTAGTGCATCTTTGGGAGCACTCCTTAAAATAAGACACTGTCTTATTTTCAGGGAAACAGGGTAGTAATGGGATTGTGGGATCAAATGGATGGTCCACTTTTAGCATGCACTGCAGAAAATAATCCCTAATTAAAAATTGGTGCTGGGAGAACTAGTTAGTCACATGTAGAAGAATGAAACTGGACCCACATCTCTCACCACTGACAAAAGTTGATTCTTTTTGGACAAAATATTTAAATTTAAGACATGAAGCAGTCAAAATTCTGGAAGAGAGTGTGGGTAAATGCTTGAAAATGTTGGCCTGGGAAATATTTTATGAGGAAGACATCCCTGGCAACTGCAGCAACTCCAAAAATATATAACTGGAACTTGATCAAGCTAAACAGCTGTTGCACAGCTAAGTGTACTACAAACAAAGCAGACAGACAGCCTTCAGAATGGGAGAAGACTTTTCAATGTTATGAAACTGACAAAGGCCTGATAACTAGACTCTATAGAGAACTCAAATTAAACAATAAGAAAAGTGCAAACAAGCCCCTCTATAAATGGGTAAGAGATTTGAACACAAACTTCTCTGAGAATGACAAACGAAATGGCCAAGAACACATGAAAAAAATGCTCATTATCTTTAATCATCAGAGAAATGCAAATCAAATCACTCTGCATTATCACTTAACTCAAATAAGATTATCCCATATCACAAAGTCCCAAATCTACAGATGCTGGCATCGATGAGGAGAGAAGGGAACACTTCTAAATTGCTGGTAGGATCACAAACTAATACAGAAATAACATCTTGATTCTTTTTATGTAATTCAGTTAGTTACTGGATTAAGCCAAACACATGAATAATCAATTTAAAGGCTATTGAAATCACAACCATTCTTAGGAGGAAAAAAATCATTCTATGAAGATAAAAAGTGTAATCTACTAATTATTAACCTTTAAAAAATGAAAATTATGGAAACTGTTTCTGAAGTGTATCATAATGTCCACTGTTTAACAAATATAATTTTAAAAATAAAGTTTTACAAATTGATCTGTGAGATTTGTGAATTTAATAGGTGATGTTTTTGTTATTTTTCCCCTTCATAATCTTTCATGACCACCACCTAAAAATCAACAATCACACTTCCGATTCACCACCATGTTTAACATTACTTTCTATACTACTGAGGCATTCAAGGGGTACTGTTGGGGAGACAGTGCCCAAGGAGAAAAGGAGGCCAGTCCGGGGATCCAAGAGAAAAATCAGAGAGAAGTCTGACCAGAAGTCATCTTACTGTCACACAGTCTTGGAAGGCTTTTACTAGGCTTCTCAGTATAGCTGTAATGTGGGAGGGGATTTTTAGGGGAGTCATTCTCTTCTGTAGAAAGACTGATCTTTGCACCAAGAGCTAACCTTGAAGTTACTCCCTTCTGTGGAGGGGAACGTGGCAGACAGGGCAGGGGGAAAGTTACTGTTCTATTGTTTCCCATGAGCACTGGCCTTTAGGCATTCTAGAAGTGTGCAGAGGGGTTATTGTAACCATGTAGTTTATTCTGGCCTGTTTTCTCTCACTAGCTCCCTCCTAAAATGGCTTTACTCTTGTCAGGATGGGGAAAATTCCTTTCCCACAGCTATAATAAGTGTAGGGAAGTTCCTTGGGAACCAAAGGAAAAAAGAATATGGTAGGCTCCCAGAGACAGGGCCACAACTGTCAATACGAATTCATCCAAATGTATACCCCTATTGAGTTGTCATGTTTTGTTAGTTTGTTTTTGAATTTGCACTATAATTCTGACATTCTTGTTACTAAAATTAAGTTGAAGGACCTTTAAAAAAAGATTTTCCATAGCAATATATAATTTTGAGAGATTAAGTGTTTATGAGCTCATATTTTCTTGTTGGATATGTTTCCTAGGGCTAGGCATAAAAATTATGACCAATGTTGTGGCATTATAAAATAAGAATTTCTTTCCCACATTCCTTGAGAACAGAAGTCTGAAATCAAGGTTCTGGCGAGATGACGTTACCTCAGAAGGAACACGGTGAGAACTCTTTCTCGGCTCCATTATGTGTCGACAAACTGTCAACTTGCTTCCGTCCTCACCAGGCCTTCCTCCCTCAGTATGTCTGCGGTGTCCTTTACTGTCTCACGTAAAGGACATGCTCACTGGATTTAGGGCTCACCTTAATCCATCATGATCTCATGTCAGTCCTAACTCTATTTCATCTGCAAAGATTTGACTTTCAAATAAGGTCACAGCAGAGATTCTGAGTGGACATAAATAGTTTAAGAGGCGATATCCATGCCACTTAGAACACTTGTGTCACTTTACATATCATTCACAGCTATTTTTTTAAAATATTAACAGGAATAAAAATCAAACAATAAATACATTTTTATTACAACAGATTTAAAACTTCCTAATGAACTGACTAAATAATTTGAATGATCCCCTGTACTGGAACCACTGAATGCACCTACACATAAGAAATCTGATTTCTTTTGGAGATAAAAGTACTTAACAAAATTGTGTTGGGCAATTCATTAATTTCCTGACACTCTCTTTCACGTCTTTATTCCTCAGGCTGTAGATCAAAGGATTCAGCATGGGGATAATGACTGTATAAAATATAGAACCCACTTTGACTATGAGCCATGAGTTCTTAGAGTTGGGTACACAATAAAGAAAGAGGACGGTCCCATGGAAAATGGTGATGGCAGTCAGATGGGAAGCACAGGTGGAGAAAGCTTTCTGGCGCCCACCAGCAGAAGGCATTCTCAGGATTGTGACAAAGATGAGGATATAAGTAGTGAGGATGATTCCCAGGCTACTGACCTCATCAAACATGGCGATGACAAAACAAAAGACTTGGAAAGTGTATGGATCAGAGCAGGAGACAGAGATGATGACAGAATGCTCACAGAAAAAATTGTTGAGGATATTAGAGCCACAGAATGATAATACCAAAGGGAAATAGGTGAGTGTGAGGGAACAGACTATTCCCCACGTGTAGGGCCCCACCACTAAGGATGCACAGAGCTTTGGGGACATGACCACTGTGTAGAGCAGAGGGTTACAAACGGCCACAAACCGGTCATAGGCCATCACGGCCAACATGAAGGTTTCCGCCACCACGAATATGCAGGCAAAGGAGAACTGCATGATGCAGCCCGTGAAGGAGATGGTCCTGTCTTCCACAACCAAGTTCTCCAGCAGTTTGGGCGTCACCGTGGTGGAATAACAGAAGTCAACAAAGGACAAGTGGCTGAGGAAATAGTACATGGGGGTGTGGAGTTTGGGGTTGACCCTGATGATCACAACCATGCCCAGGTTCCCCAGCACAGTGACCGTGTAGACGGTCAGGAACACCAGGAACAGGGGCACCTGGAGGTCGGCATATTCAGAGAAGCCCAAGAGGGTAAAGGTGGCACCAGAACTCTGATTTGCTTCTCCTAACTGCATTGTTGTTGAAAAAAATCTGAAATAATGAAAATAAAAATAATAATTATCAGTATATCATAGTAATATAATATTTACTATGTGTCAGACATTGTGCTAAAATGTTAAACTTATTAATTTAGATACCCAAATAATAATATGCATTATCGAAAAAAATAATATGCATGATCAAAACAAGTTTCCCATAATTTTTATGTAGGAAAACTGAGGCATGTATAGACCAATGAAACGTAGAGGTTAGACAGCTTCTTAGTGAGGAATTAGGTTTTGGAGTTGACGCTGAGTGACAGACTTAAAGGATAGTGGCTCCCCCAGGATCCACTGGGTTTCAAGATTCAACAGTGGATGCCTGAAACCATAGATAGTAACAAATCCACAATCCTATGTTTTCTTCCTACACATACATACTTATGATAAAGTTTTATCAATTAGGCACAGAATAGATTAACAATATTAATTAATAATCAACCAGTTATTTAAAAAATGGCAGAATCACCATATTTGCACATTATGGCCATTATTAGATAAAATAAGGGTCATTTAAACACAAGCACCATGAGATAGCTACATTCGATCAGTGTAGGGGCAGGAAGCACGTGCCACCTGGAGAAGCTGGATGGACAAAGGGATGATTCGCGCCCCAGGTAAAATGCACAGCTTCAGATTTCATCACAATGGGGCATGATTTAAACTTATAAATTGTTTACTTCTAGAATTTTCCATTTATTTTTCCCAACTACAATTGACCACAAATAACTGAAACCACGGGAAGTGAAACCACGAGAAAGGGGCCACTATTATATTTTCTTTAGGATGAATAGAAAATTCTTCTACAGTGCTGTGGAAAATTTTATTGGACAGTTCCATCATTCTGCAAGTCTGTGCTCTTTAATAGAACTAACACAGCAGTGAATAATTTGGAACCAAAGATTATAAAGGATAAAGAGTAGCAAAACATTCAAAGAGATAACAATGCTATAGCGGCATGGTGAATACTCAGTCTGAGAATCATAGTGAAGGCAGTTTGTGTAAGTCATCAAAGGGATTTTTGAATTTTCAAAACGTGTTTAGATATTGAAAGAAATACAGCCTTGTATATCTGCAAACCTGTTGATTCCATCCTTGATTTCACTAATTGCCTTCATTTCCTGAGATAATGTGGCAACCTGATAAAATGATAAAGGTATTTGTGATGTGTTCCTTCATTCTCTTCTTTCCAACTTAAATGCTTTGTCACTTAGTTTCAAGGATGCTCTTAACACAGACATGCATATCTTTTGTTCATTGTCTATTCATTATCATTTAACTCACTTTTTAAATCTGGTAAATACAGCAGCATATCATATGTATAATTATTTAACACTCTGAATTGGAGAGTAACATAAAAAGTGTTTTGTTGAATCCTTCTACTGGTCTTGAGAGCAAGCTGGAGAATATGGTGATAATCACCAGTGCCTACAGAATGACCCTCAAAGTCTCTGGTGACAAGACATTGCTACCCTAGGTATCATAGAGAATTTTGATTGAAGTTACAAATGCAATTATCTTATTTCAAGTCATGCAATCTATGCTATATTTAAAATGTTATTTGAGAAATCACAAATATCTAAAATTCAAAAGCAGTTCATATCCAAAGGGCCCTTGAATCATTTAATAATTATTTCAAAACAAGTTGAGCCAGTAACAAGCATATGTCTGAAATGGTTAATAAAGGAATGTGAGTATGAAGCCTTCCAACAAAGACACCATTTTTGTCTGACCAGTTCAAAGTAGAAAGGAATTATCATCTCTTTTGTAGCTAAACACTATTTTTGACACTAAAAAAAAAAAAAAAAATGCACAACCTTCATGAGGGAAAGGACAAGCGGTTCACATCAGACCAGCAGAGTGAGGGAGCTGGAAACAGGGATTTTAGTTCCATTTCAGCCTTTGTTATTTGCTGTGTAGATTTTCACAAATAATTCAAATTTTCTTAGCCCCAACTTTTTATCAATAAGGTGAGAACAATTCTGATCAGATACTACATGTGTCACGGGTAGGTGAGAGTTACATTGAGAGATGATGCTGATGGACTCAGCTCAGAATTGGACAGTGTGGAGTCCAGGAATCGCAGGCTCCCCTGTGCCTGCTCCTTTTAATTTTTAGTTTGATGGCTAATTGGGGTTAATTTTTTAATCTTTATATCATTATAAAACATCTAGAAAATAGACCAAGAGCCTAAGTGAGCAGCACTGGACATATGGGAAGAGTAAAATTGAAAACATTGAACTTTAGTTCAGTTTCTTTGCTCCTCCTTACTCAGGAATGAAGGAACACATCAAAAATACACCTTTATCTTTTTATCAGTTTGCCACATTATTTTAGGAAATGAAGGCAATTACTGTACTCAGTTCAGAGTCTGACAATTGTGGAGTCCAGGACATGTAGGCTCCCCCATTCTCATTCCTGTTAACCCTTAGTTTCACGACTAATTAACTTTATTTTTCAAAAAAGTCATTATGGAACCTCTAGAAACTCATCAAGGGCCAAAGTGACAAGTGGACAGCAATAGGCATGTGGGGAAAGATGAAAACACTGAAGTTTAGTTTGGTTCTTTTTTCCTAGAACTCTTTTGCTCCCCCTTACTCCAAATTCACTAACTACCCTTCAATAAATTTGCTGTTTTCCCTTTCCTGCGCTGTCTGCTAACTGACACCTTCTGGTGCTCTGGTCCTCATCCCAGGTTGGTGCCTACGGAGGATTTACCAAACTGCTGTCAATACCCCAGTAGATTACAGGAGCAGAGACACTGCGGTGCTCCTCCCCTGCACTGCGAGATCACTGAGTCTTCATCCTTCAAGTTTGGAGGATATTATGCCCATCTGGGATCAGAAAGCCTCAGCTGTTCTCTACGGCTTAATTTACCAAATGTAAATTTCTGTGCTTGTTTTTTCCCAAGGCCTTAACCTAGCCACTCCCCTGTGTTCAACCTTCTCTATCCACACCAGTATTCTCAGTTTATAACAGACAATGCACCTCACTTACTCTTTGGCTTATTTGATTTTGATGATATTTAATCTGCAATATCCTTTTTTTCTAATACACCAATGAAAAAATTGCAATGCATAAATTAGATGAACACCACTGTCACAGAGTAGTGGTGCCTTTTTACTCCAGTAATATCTTCTACATTCATGATTGACCTATAGGCATTATTATTAGGAAGTAAAAATGTCACAACATATTCCGTTCACTATTACTTTATGCTTGTTAGCTTTTATTTCTGCAAGATATGAGAGGTCCCAGATTTTATAATATTCCTTTTTTTGTTTTGTTATTATGCTTATGAGTTAAGCACAGGGGCTCATACCCGTAATCCTAAGTGCTCTGAGAGGCTGAGGCGTGTGGATTGCCTGAGCTCACGGTTCAGAACTAGCTTGAGTCAGAGCACGATCTCCATCTCTATAAATAGCCAGGCAATGCAGTGGGCACCTGTAGACCCAGTTACATGGGAGGCTGAGGCATGAGAATCACTTGAGCCCATGAGTTTGAGGTTGCTATGAGCTATGACACCACAGCACTCTACCAAGAGTGACAAAGTGAGACTGTGTCTCAAAAAAAAAAGAAAAAAAGATACTTTGTCAGAGTGATTGTACTATGGTAGGCAGATGGTTGGCAGATGGTTGATACCCAATATGCAAAAATCAGGATTGTTACCCCAGAAAAGCACAAATTATTACTCATCAACATGATCATCCCTTGGGAATATAGATTGAGTTGATTTTACTTTTAAATAATGGAGTGATTTCTTTCTACTTCCCGGGTGGCAAGATTTCAGTGTCCCCCAAATGAGAGAAAGATAACACAGGATAAGGTACATCTCCCATCTGAAACCAACTCACCTGAACTGCCTGTTCTTATTTTTCAGTAGTCTTCAAGGAATTCTCCACTCAGAGTTTAGGCATTACTTAAGATGTAGATTTCTGTATTTATAGCAATAATCCCACAATAAATTTCAACTAACAAACCAGAAATACATTTGCTTTTTAATACCCAGAGAAACTGAGGGAAAGAAAGCAGGAAGAGAGAGAGAGAGGAGAAGAAAAGGTACCAAAGGTGGTTCTGAGTCCTAGGAACACAAGGCAGGGCTTATGAATGCCTCCATGGCCTTGGGGATTTAGATCCAAGAGAACATTTACTGCACTCATTATTTTTAGAACACAAACTAAGACATTAGATTAAATGCCTTTCCATTTTGCATTTTGTAGAGTTGCAAATTCTTCTAAATCACTTGAGACAATGCCTCGTCAAGTTTACTCATTTATTTTAGAAATTTTTATTATAGAAACTACATAAATTCACTTAGAAGACATGGTAACTATAGTAACACAGAGGACATGAGAAGTCAGTGCAAATGCAACAGTGAAGAGATAACTTTTATGAATAAATAGCTCTTGAGTTATTTTTCTCTCTTGTATGTGTCATGAAATGTATAATCAATACGATGTGTATTCTGGCTTTTTAATTTAACATAAAATACTGGTTATTGTCTTTGGAACCACTGATCTACCTTTTTAGAAAGTAATTTATGTTTCTTTCTAAATATGACTAGGCCACTCTTCCAAGCTCGTATTTATCAGTTAAGTCATGGTGTAAGGGCTAGAGCAATGCACGTATTACTAGGCAGGAAATATGTTGCCTCAGCATCCTTAAAGAAATCATTCCAAGCATTATAATTCCTCTTTTTTTTTATTCGGGGAATATACTCTGGAATGCTTCTCATTATGTTTCCCTTAACATAAACTAAACTGGTGGGTCCCTGAATGTCTCCTGGTGTGTGTCTTACTGAGCCCCCCAGCACACTGGCCGCCTCCCACATGACTGGTGGGATATGATCAGTGTAACGGATGCTCTAGTATTCTGGGTCTTATTTAAGTGGTGTAGACTTCTTCAAATTATATTACAACAAAGAATTGGAGAATTAACATAGCCCTAAAGTCAAATTGTAAAGAAATACTTTTATCTAGCCCATGAGAACAAGTCACACAAACGTTTCTGATTTCCTTTAAAATTAGAAAGAATAGTAATACATTTGCCAAATTATGGGCTGCGTCCTATGCATCTTGAGCCTCATTTATCTCCTCAAGGGCTCTTCAACCAGCTGATTGAGTTTGCTCCAGTTTCTAGTTACCTCCGAGGTACTTCTGGTTTGAGGAATTTCTCTTATGACTTCTTTTCTTGTAAGTCCTCTGAAGACATTCTTTTAAGTATTTTGATCTGAAACATTTTTGATCTATCTTTATTTTTAGAGACTATTTCATAAGTTTATGATTATCATTCCACAGTTATTTTCCTCACCAATTTAATCACGTCAATCAATGGCCTCTGGCTTCCAATATTTCACTAGTGAGTGAGTCAGTCATCATCTTGTAAGTCAGGTAAGAAATAGAAGATCCCTGCAGACCAACAATTTTTAAAAAGTAAATTGCATAATATCCTGCACGTCCATGTAATCACAAATGACATAATTTCCTTCTTTTTCAAGGCTTTACAGTATTCCATTGAATATATTTACCGTATTTCATTTACCCCTTCATCTGTTGAGATATACTTAGATCGTTCTCACATTTCCGTTATTGCAGATAATTTTGCAATGACCATGGGGCACATTTTCTCTGTGGCATACTAATATCATGTCCTTTGCATAGATACTCAGTAGTGGGATTGTGGAATCATCTGGTGGGTCTTTAATTTTTTTGAGGAGCTTCATACTGTTTTCCATAATGGCTACTACCAATTTTACATTCCCAGCAATAATGTACCAGGGTTCCCTTTTCTCCATGTCTTCAGCTTATAATCTTTGATATTTTAATAATAACCCTATAGAAAAGTCTGAGATAATATCTTATTATGGTCTTGATTTATACTTCTCTGATGGTTAATGATGTTGATCATATTTTCATATACCTGGTAGCCATTACAATGTCACTTATGGAAAAATATAATTCAGGTATTTGCATTTTTTTTCCAAAAATCAAGATCATTTAGGGACTATTAAATTATGTGAATTTCTTACATATTTTGAATATTAAACTCTCATCGGATATGTGATTTATGCATATTTTCTCTCATTCCATATAATGTCTTTTCATTTAGTTAATTATTTCCTTTACTGTCTACAAACTGATTAGCTTGATGTGAATCCACTTGTTTATTTTCTATTTTATTGCCTGTGCTATTGGAGACAAATTAAAAAAAAAAATCACTGCTGAGTCCAATACCAAGGAGCTTATACCTTATGTTTTATTCCAGAAGCATTAAAAGTTTCAGGTAGAGTTTAAGTCTTTCATCAGTTCTGAAGTAATTTTTGTATGTTGTAAAAGAGAAGGCTCATATTATTCTTCAGCACACAGAGGATGTTCTCCGGGACAAACCACATGTCAGGTGACAAAACAAGTCTTGTTAAATTAAGAGGACTGAAATTTTATCAAGCATTGTTTTCAACCACAATGGAACGAAACTGGAAATCAATTAATAGGAAGAAAAGTGGAAAAAATACAAATACATGCAAACTAAACTTGATGCTCATCAAAAACCAATGCATCAAAAAGGAAAACAAAATAGAAATTAAAAAATATCTTGAGACAAACAAAAATACAAACATAATACGCCAAACTCGTAGGATCCAACAAAAGCAGTTTATCTGGATAAATTTATAGTCCTAAAAGCCTACATTTAAAAAAAAGAACGAAGTTCTCAAATAAATAGCCTCAAGTTCACACCTCAAGAAACTAGAAGAACATCTCCTTAGTTTTCAATGTATCAGCAAATTATTATGGATCCACAAAACCCTACCAGGTTTGTTGTTTTCCCAGTAGGGCCCCAATGCAAGGGCCAAACCTGAAGTTCAGCCTGTGTAGAGAACCATACAAGGTGTTCCCTGTGTTAAATGGCTCGTGGCTGCCGAAGCTACAGGATAGATCTCTTCTCTCTTTCAAATTTTTATTATCTATTCTCACTTGTTGCCAGTGCTTTCTATAAAGTATAATTTTTGTAATTTGTCTTTTTTAATGCACAAATAATAATGACCTGTACTTACAGGGTGCAATGTGATGTTTTGGTATATGTTTACCTTGTGGAATATTAAATAAGGCTGATTATCATGCCCATCACATCACACACTCAGTGTTTTTTTGTGGTGAGAATGTTTAGAAATATAGTCTTTCAGCAATACTGAAATATGTAATACATTGATATTAACTATGATCACTGTGCTGTACAATAGGTAACTAAACCTTAATCTTTACAAGTATATATATTTATATTGTACCATATACAATATGTATACATTGATGTACATATGTGATTATATATTAACATATATGTGTGTTCATATATACACACCTATACATATGTAACTTTCTTCACATTAAACAAGATGTTTCCTGCTTTCTCCTATTTATCCTTGAGATACAGATAAGTCTGCATCAAAAGCTCTTTGTGGAGAAAAATTTTGAACTTGTATCCTATTCTTTTTGTCTTTTTTTTTGTAGAAACAGAGTCTCACTTTACCGCCCTTGGTAGAGTGCCATGATGTCACACGGCTCACAGCAACCTCCAGCTCTTGGGCTTAGACGATTCTCTTCCCTCAGCCTCCCGAGTAGCTGGGACTACAGGCGCCTGCCACCACACCCGGCTATTTTTTTTTTGCAGTTTGGCCAGGACTGGGTTTGAACCCACCACCCTCGGTATATGGGGCCAGCGCCCTACTCACTCAACCACAGGTGCTGCCCTCTTTTTGTCTTTTAACTTCTTTATATTTTGTATATGCCAAAGAGAAGAATTTTCTTCCAAGCTAAAATATTGGATTTCATTTCTTGTGGGTATTTAACTAGCAAAGGGATTGTGGATTGGATGGGAAATTTGCATGCAACTTCGTACAATACCACTCACGTGTTTTCAAAGTCATTTTTCCTTTTACCACATCTGAAATGCACCAGCATTACACTACTCCATTGTCTCACCAATAATCAGTATCTCAGTTGTATTTATGTCAGCCGTTCTAACAGGTGTACAATATTTCATCGTGGTTTTGATATGAGTTTCCTAGATGATGATCATACTTAGTGTCTTTTCAGGTGTTTATAAATCACTTGTGTATGTGCCATGTCAAGTGTGTGTTCTTTCAGCCATTCTTAAACCAGCTGGTTCATCTTCCTGTTTTGAGTGAAAGAGCTCTTTATATATTCTGCATCTGAATCCTTGGTCAGACATCGCTATGTATATTGCAAATATTTACATATGATCTCTGGCTTACATTCTCACTGTCTTTCACCATGAAGAAAATCCTATCCTAAGATTCTAAATTCAATGAAATTCATTTTATGTTTGTTGAGTCATCATTTTTACATTCACTTTTTAAAAGTTCCACTCCAAATTTGAAAGGGTTTCCCAAAGTTTTATGTTATAATTTTGTGCTGTTAACATTTATTTTTAGATCTATGATAGATGTCAATGAATTCAAATCATTAGATGTATATCATGGAGGTAAAAGTTAAGGCACTTTTATCCATATGGATATCTAATCCTTCCATAATTATTTCCTTAAAAATCATTCTGCTTAGGCTCAGACAGGGCTTCTGAAGGGAGAGGCCGCAAAAGAGGCATTCAGCCTGGGAGCTGTCGGAGCAGCTCCGCAAACCCAGCGAAAACCTTTGTGCAGTGAAGCTGATGCCCAGAGAACTGCCGGGAGGAGGTGGTGCGAGGTTGGACTCAAATGCTGGAGGAAGGAGTACTGCCTTCTTCAGACACTGCCCTTCTGCAAGAGGAGAGCACAGAAGAGGAAGGAATGGCTGCTAGTCTGCTCACAGCTGGGTCCCAGAGATCTACATCCTTCAGCAGTGTGACAATAGCTTTTTCCCAGAAAGGGTGGAGGCACCTGGTCCCCACCCCGAAGGACGGGTTCAAGGAGGGACTATCAGAAAAGTCCAGGAACCTGGTGTTACTAGGACTTTCAGTTTCCCAGTCTGTCATGAACTCCCAGTTGGAGCAAAGGGAAGGCGCATAGATGCTGGAGGGAGAAGACCTAAGAAGTGCATGTCCAGACTGGAAGATTGTGTCTACATCACCACCAGAGCAAGCTATTTCTGAAGAATCTTTCCAAGACACAAATATAGAGATGCCCCCTGGGGAGTCAAACCACAGGATCAATGAACTTAGGAAGAGCTGCGATCTGAGGCCAGTCCTCTCTCCACAACAGAGAGTTCCTATGGAAGCAAGACTTCACAAATGTAAGACATACACCAATGGCTTCAAGAATTCAGAAATAACTGAACCTCACAGAGCAAAACCGTACACATGTAACGAATGGGCAAAGCCTTCAGTTACTGTTCTTCCCTTTCTCAGCATCAGAAGAGCCACACTGGGGAGAAGCCCTATGAGTGCAGTGAGCGTGGGAAGGCCTTCAGCCAGAGCTCGTCTCTCATTCAGCACCAGAGGATTCACACAGGAGAGAAGCCTTATAAATGCAGTGAATGTGGAAAAGCCTTCAGCCAGAACGCAAACCTCACAAAACACCAGCGAACTCATACAGGAGAAAAGCCCTGTATGAGTGAGTGTGACAAAGCCTTCAGTGACTGTTCAGCCCTCGTTCAGGATCAGAGAATTCATACCGGGGAGAAGCCCTATGAATGCAGTGACTGTGGGAAGGCCTTCCACCACAGCACAAACCTCACAAACCACCAGCGCACTCACACTGGGGAGAAACCCTACAAATGCAGTGAGTGTGGGAAGGCCTTCAGTTACTGCGCAGCGTTCATTCAGCACCAGAGAATTCACACAGGGGAGAAACCTTACAAATGTAATGCTTGTGGAAGGCCTTCAGCCAGAGTGCAAACCTCACAAACCATCAGAGGACTCACACTGGGGAGAAACCCTACAAGTGCAGTGAGTGTGGGAAGGCCTTCAGCCAAAGTACAAATCTTATAATCCACCATAAGACTCACACTGGGGAGAAGCCGTATAAATGTAATCAATGTGGGAAATTCTTCAGTGAGAGCTCAGCCCTTACCCGACATCATATAATCCACACTGGAGAAAAACCTTATGAGTGTAATGAGTGTGGAAAAGCATTTAACCAGAGTTCATCCCTTAGTCAACACCAGAGAATTCATACTGGCATGAAGCCCTATGAATGCAACGAGTGTGGGAAGACCTTCAGGTGTAGCTCAGCTTTCATCAGACATCAGATACTTCATGCTGGAGAGTAACTGGGAACATATTGGGAGTGGGGAGAGCCCCCCTACATGCCAACTCATAACAGATATGTGGTGATCTCAGACAAGTGCTGAAGGCTTGGATACACCCAGTACCCCTACTTTTATACTCTGTAATCCAGACCACACCTAAGACACCTGCAATAAAAGTCACTATTTTACATGTTGCAAAAAAAAAAAAAAAATCATTCTTTCTCCTTGCAACTATAATGACATGTTTGTTGCAATTTCAATGACCAGGTATGAGAGATTTCACTTTGGGACTTTATTATTCTCTTTATTATAATAGTCCACTGGCCTAATTAGTCAAATAATCTTTTGAAATAAAATAGGGCATGCCTTTAGGAAAGGTAGAACACACTGTGTACAATTTTGTTTGCAAGTCAGCAAGCTATACTTTCCATAAATAAAATAATCAACTTCTGCCAACCAACACAAGAGAAAGAAAAGGTTTGGTTGTTGTGAACAATATAGTAAGCTGAAGCATTTGTTAAAGACACTTGGTAGTGTGTGTTACCTTATTCCAATTTTAGGGACCGATTCTGAACCTGAACATATTTGATGAGTTGGAAATTAGTTTTGCTATGGAAGCATACATACGAGATTCTAGTACATAAATTAAAGTGTTTAAAAACAATTTTAAAATATTGCAACAGATAGTCAAGATTTTTTAATGCTTAGCTTACATGTAGTTTAGAACAACTTCACTAAACATTTATGCATACAAAAATCAATAATAGTAAAATGTGCTGTCATAGATATAGTAAGGCACATTCTATTGCTTAAACAATTTGAGGTATCAATTGCACTACAAGAGCTACATAATCTGTAGTATAGTAAATGATGTTTTAAGTAATGAAATAATAAATCTAATATTATAATTAGTGACAAAGCAATTTAGTGAGAACTAATTTTCCAAACATGTCCTTCACATCTTTGTTCCTAAGGCTATAGATCAGTGGGTTCAGCATCGGAATCATAATTGTGTAAAAAACAGAAGCCACTTTTACTATGAGCCTAGATGTTTTAAGATTAGGAACACAGTAAAGGAAAAGAATGGTTCCGTGGAAGATGGTGATGGCAGCAAGGTGTGAAGCACAGGTGGAGAAGGTTTTTGAACGCCCACTTGCAGAAGGCATCTTCATAACAGCGGTGAAAATGAGCACATAGGATGCAAGAATTACCATGAGGCTACTCGTCTCATTGAATACAGCAACAGCAAAACACAGCATCTGACTGAGATAGGGGTCTGAGCAGGACACAGAGACAATTACAGAGTGGTCACAGATAAAATTATCTATGATGCTAGATTCGCAATAGGACAGTTTAAGCAGAAAATACGTGAGTGTCAGGGAACACACGATGCCCCATGTGTACGACCCAGACACCAGAAGAGCACAGAGCTTCTGAGACATGGCAGTCGTGTAGAGCAAGGGGCTGCAGACTGCCACAAAACGGTCATAAGCCATCGCCGCTAACATGAAAGTTTCTGTCACTCCAAAAATGCAAGCAAAACAAAATTGCAATATGCAACCAGAGAAAGAGATAGTCCTGTCTTCCACGACCAAGTTCTCCAACAGTTTAGGTGTGACTACGGTGGAATAACAGAAGTCTACAAAGGACAAGTGACTAAGGAAAAAGTACATGATGGTGTGGAGTTTGGGATTGATCTTGATAATTATTATCATGCCCAAATTGCCCACCACCGTGACCGTGTAGATGGCCAAGAAAAGCAGAAAGAGGAGAACCTGGATTTCTGAGTATTCTGAGAAACCCAAGAGAATAAAGGTAGGTGTGCCGCTCTCGTTTCCTTCAGGTAACACCATGATTCCTGCTGAATAAAAAAAAAAAAAAGTTATATTTTTGAAAAGTAGAACTAAATAGAAATGAGTAAGAGAGGGAGGAAAGAGGCTCTGTGACTTTCTATGAAGAGTGATACAGGGATTCTCAAAGTGTGTCTCCAAACCAGCAGCAACGCAATCACCCAGAATTTCTTAGGATTGACAATTTCCAACCCCTTCGTCAACCTTCTGAATCAAAAAGTCCAGGATGAGGCCCACAATCACATGCTCTCGGTGATTCTGATGCATGTTAATGGGTAGAAACCACCAGTGTATACAGAGGGTGCCAAAAATATATATACACTTAAAACAGGAAAAGCTGTATCAAAACTGTAGTATTCCAGTCACGTTTGACTTCTGCAACTACAAGAAATGCCCACCGTGACTTGTATTCATCTTTTGTTATTGATATAGATTAAGGTCATGATTTTTAGATAGATTTTTTGTTTCTTAAAATGTACATACATTTTTGGGCAACCTCATCATTCTATTTATTTAAAAGTCTGCCTCCTTAGGATTATTAATACATAATAGAACTGAACACATAAATTTATGACACAAATACATTTTGAAAGTTAAAAGATCATATAATTTAATAATTGTAATATACCTTAAAAAGTATCTAGTCCGCACTTTATCACGGTACTTGTTATTTTGCTAAGTCTAACAAATTCGATTTTCATTAAGCTCCATGAAAATCTCCATCAATATACACTGTGCTGTGGGGTACTTTTATGGATCCCTGATTGACATTTTAACATTTAATAAGTTGTACTACTTTATTAAACACAGTTAATCAATTAAACTTTGATTACTAATTTGTAAATCTGCTTTAGGTTGCCCCTTCTGAGATACATAATACAGATACATATAAAATATATGTGTTATATACTACATATGTTTTATATTATATTTTTATTTTATATATACTGTATAGAGAGAAAAGAATAGAAATGTCTTATAATCGCCAACAATATTTTAATGCAATATATGTTCTATGATACACTGAAAAATGTATACTTAATATTACATATTTTCTTGACCAATGAGAAATAATACCCTTTGTGACAAGACAAACTTGAAAAAGATAGGGATGTATAAACAATATTAAATTAATGGCTTTTTTATATGCAAAAACAAGAATGAATAACACTTGGACATAAGGGCACAGCAGAAATGGAGCCGGAACAAGGGCAAGGCTCTAGAATCGACCCGTGAGGTCCATTCATTACATGTATAATAAGCAACCCAGACACAGAAGCCCCCTTCACCAGCATATTCTCCCCACTTGCAAGTGGGCCTGGATGGAGGCATGTCAATCATTCATTATCATTCACACTATTTTAAACAATTACTTCCCATTCAACACTTGACCAAAGTGTAGTAATCCTGATACAGCTGCTCTGGATACTTGGAAAAATTATTAAGTCTAAAACAAAACAAAGCAATGTTCAGAAAGAGACTTGGTATTTAAGGCCTTTAACATCCAATGAATTTTGTAAATATCAATGGGTTAGCATTAGGCTTGTACTCAAATCAAAAGAAAGTCTATGAGAGTTCAAAATCAACAAATATCCCATAAGATTTTGGAAACGTCACTCTTCCTCAGCAGTATCCCTGTTATCAGTTTCTGTTCTACAACATTTAATTCTAATGGTCACTCGTGCCTTTTCATTGAAAATTAAAATATCTCTGACCATAAAAAGAGACCTATTGAATTCTTAGAGTAGTTTGTATGATCTGAACTTCCATGTTTTCCACCTGAATTAAAAGATAGCAAAAGATAAATAAACTTACCTGAAACAAAAATATCTTGATTAACTTACCAAGAATTTATCTTTACAATGAATGAACCTCAAGTATTTTTTTTTCTCCTTAGTCACTGAATGATCTTTAAGATCACTATTGCCTCTAGCTTTGTAACAAACTAGCAGTCCATTTTAATGAGAGTACTGGTAAGATGAAATCTTGTTTCTAGGACATAGAAATCTCAGAGTAAAAAGAAAGAAAACTGCAAGCTGATGCAGCCAAACATTGAGTCTTATACCTGCCTCCATGACTATGGAGATATAGGCCCCCGGGAATTAAAATTGGCATATTCCTCAGCTGGTCTCAAAACATGCAATTATGCAAACACTGTCTCCCATGTTATTCTAATAGATGAATTTTCCTCCAAACCATTACAGATAATTATATTACTGCATTTATTCCATTAACTGTGTTTTGGTATTTCATTGTTAAAATGATACATGTTCACCTAAAAACAAAACAAACAAAAAAAAACAAACACTACATAGTTTGAGAAATAAAGAAAGGAACAATTCAGAAATAACTAGTATTAGATTAACTTCATTTCAAATTCCACTTTAAGCAAGGTATGAAAGTCACCATTGCTTCTGAGTGATATGATATGGGTATAATGTATCTCCTAATATGGTGTAATAAGAAAGACACTTCACCTCCGGGATATCCTACCCCTGACACCTATGGACCTAGCTTACCATGAGAACCCAAATATGGAACACTTGGTAGGATGTGTCAAGAGTACCCCTAAGACTGTCAAAGTCACAATAAACAAGAAAAGAGTGAGATACTATAAGAGCATACACTGGAGAGACTCGACTACTAAACATAATGTGATACTTAGAAATGGATTCCGGAAAAAGAAGGTGGCATCGAGGAAAAAGACAAAAAATGGCAAATCCAAATCAAGTCTGGACTTCAGTGGCAGTAGTGTTCCCAGTTTCTTTTCTTATTTTATTTTTATGATGAGGTTAGTTTACGTGAGATCTGCCACCTAACAAATTTCGTTTTTTAGTTTCATAGTATTACTGGGGTACAAATATTTCGGACCCATGAATTGCTTTTGTCCAGTTTGAGTCAAAGTTATTTCATGCGCCCATCACACAGTTAATGGTGCAATGGATGTGGAGGTACAGCTGTATCATGAGATCCTAAATGAGCTTACTCAGATATATACCCAGAAGTGGGGTACTTAATTTTAATTTATTGAGGAAACTTCATATGGTTTTCCACAGCAGCTGTACCGTTCTGAATTCCCACCAAAAGTATATAAGGATTGAAATTAATCCACATCCTTGTCAACACTTGTCTTTTGTAATGATTTATGTTTTGTTTCAAATTAATATGAGGGTACAATTTTTTAGGTTACATTGTTTTTACTCCTAGAGTGAAGTCTAAGTTGCAGTGGAGCCCTTCACACGGCAGGCGTGCTGAACCCTTCCACACTGTGTACATCAGGTGAGATCCTTCCAATTGCCTTCCCTCTTCTTTCTCCCCTCTTTTTCTCTCCCCTCCCCCTTGCTAGACTATATTTGTGTTTTATCATTCCTGTGGACATGTAGTTGTTTGTATATTGGTTTCATATTAGTATTGAGCACATTGGATTTTTTTCCATTCTTGAGATACTTTATTAATAATAATGTGTTTCAATTTTATTCAGGTAAACACAAAATCTGGGGGCATCACGTAACCAGACTTGAGGTTATACTATAAGTTTATGGTGATCAAAACAGCATGGTATTGGCACAACAGAGATATAGATCTATGGAATAGAAGCATCTAGAGATGGACCCAGCCACATATTGCCATTTGTCTTTTCCTTTTTTAATATAACAGCCAGCCTGACAGGTGTGAGGTAACATCACTTTGCAGTTTTCTGATAATTAGTGATATTAAGCACTCTTTTAAACCTGTTTGCCATTTCTTTTGCTTTCTTTGGAGAAATAGCTATTTTAGCTCTTAGCCCATTTTTAAAATCACCATATCAGGTTATATTTTGTAACTGAGTTGTTAGAGTTTCTTATGTATTTTGGATATTAACCCCCACCAGACTTAGCATTTACAAATATATTCTCAGTTTATGTAACTTACATTTTTGCTCTGTTAATTGGATAGTTTCTTTGAGAAAGTTTTTTGGCAAAATTGTGATGAGAATTTTGTATGTTATTAAATGTGGATTACTGAGTTAAGAATGTATAGGAACTATCTGAACAATATTGAAAATAGTTTTAGAAATCTACAATTCCCAATTTTAACTTTTTAAAATCCCAGCGCTTACCCCGACTCTACCACAATACTATAATATCAATGGAGCAAAATTGTACTTGTACCCCATAAATATATACAAATAAAAAACTGTTAAAATAACTCTATAAATTCGGACCAAAAACATTCACACTAAGGGTTCATTTCATCGAATCTCCACCACCACAACCACCATAGCTTCATGCAAAAGCGTCATCCCCTCTGACCTGAAACAATGTAAATGTATAAGAAATACCTGGTCAACACCCATTTCTGTTCCCTTTTATGTCAGTTTGCTACACCAGGGTGGGGAACTTACAGCCTTAAGGACACATGTGGCCTTTTAGGTTCATTAATTGCACGCATTTGACTGAATCCAAATTTTACAAAACAATTTTATTGTTATTAACACAAGTTTGTTTATGTTTTATATTTTTATTTTATTTTTCAAGTGAACATATTTAAAATACTAAAGAATAAAATAAATTTCAACAAAATAAAACTGCCAGATTGCCAGCACAATAATGGCTTAAATGACGGCTGCCACACTCATGATTCAGCTGTGACTTCTCCCGCCTGACCGGCACCCCTACCACTCAGGTGTGGTTGGCAAGAGTATGCCGGCCTGCTGGCAGGTATTGACAATGATGCATGGTGTTTCTGTTTGAAGTAGAATTTGTGAATAGTTGCACAGCTCAAAAGTGTTTTTTTTTAATTCTGTCTTCTTAATAGCCCATCTTGCCAAAGACCAAAAGAATGCTGAAGGAATAAAACAGATTTCCTTAATGAGAATTGGGAATTGCAATAGTATCTTGTTTCTGCCAAAGATAAGAGGATTCATTTGCCTTGTGAGATTGCAACCTTAAAGAAATGCAGTGCTCATCAGCTTTGTAACACTCATAAGAACCACACATATTTTAAATGAGAGAGGAGAGGTGCCAACGTTTGTATTGCAGAAATTCAAAGATGAGAACAAAAAACAAAAGCAGTTCTTTCGAGCTGCAAAGTAGTTTATATAATCAGGAAAGAGGGAAGCCATTCTGTGATATAGAAATTGTAAAAGAATGAATTGTAAAAGTTGTGGGATATTTAGACCCCAGTAACATTTCAAAGTGTAAACAACTGCCTCTTATAAGGAGCGCTGTAACTAATTGGCACTGTAACTAATTAGTGTTCAACTTAACAGAATAACTTCATGCAGTACTTCAAAAGAAAAATGTGTATTTGTGGGGAAGATGAGTTAAAGTAGAGGTGCCCAGTTGTTTTGAATAACTGCGATTAAGCCCGCAGATGCCATGAGTTCCTGAGTAATCATCATTAGTGTTTTATTTGGTGCAATTGTTGTCTTGGCTATTCTATAGGTCCCAAGGCTTTCTACCTGGGGGGAGGGCGGGGGGAAGAAGCTGCCTATGCTAGGTCACCTGACCCCACAAACTAAGTGGAGGCAGATGTCTTAATACCTGCCCACTCACCACCAAGAGTTGAATAAAAGGCATGTCACAACTACTTTCGGCTCCTCATTTTTTTTTTTTTTCAGTTTGTTAGAATCCACTGTGAACATTTTCAGCCTCAACCTTTGGTACTACAGTATCATTCAATCACTTTGAATGGATTCAGTGATATTGCTTACTTGGTGCAGGTTTTAAGCTTCATTCAGATCATAACAGAAGATTTTCTTGGTTAGGGAGAGCTACTCATTTTGGGCATACTGGTGAACAGAAAACAAAGTCAATATTTATCTTCAAAAACTTTCAAGATAAAGGTTGTGAGGTTGGATGGGAATTTGGTAAATGGAATGAGTGTTTGTACTGATGGTGGACCTTACATGACGGAAAAACATGAAGGGTTTACCGCACAGATTTAAAAACGTATTAACAGATCCAGATGGTCTCATTTCATTGCATCTTTCATCAGCAAAATCTCTGTACTATTTTAAGTGACACTTTGCAACAAGTTCTAAGTATTGTTAGCTCTGTGCAAATGTAGCACAGCATCCCCAGTTTTGTAACATGCTAAAGTTGAATGATGACGCATTTAATGTGGATTTGCCGTATCATTCTAAATTGCATTAGCTATTGGGGGGACAGGTGTTAGCCAAAATTTTCTCTCTGTAAGAAGAGATAGTTAAAGTTTACAAAGAACAAAATCAGAATGTGAATTATTGAAAGACAATATCTACAGAAATGCAGTAGTTATTCATGAGTAACGAAACAGAATTTAATTTAGTGTATGCAAACCCGTATAATATTTTCTAATAATAAAATGCATACAGTTCACAAAGAAATAAACAATATCTGAAACTTCTACTA